>NC_081312.1:144573985-144876932 GCF_026419965.1 Kogia breviceps
ACTGTATGTTCTTTGGTCTGTTTCTTCAGGCGAGAAATGTCTAATTTTCCCTGATTGGAATAAGCCTTACTTTGTTCTTTTATTTTAGCCTAGCACCTCATCCCTGCTTTGCTGTGTACCTGGCATTCCTGGATTTGATTCAGTTTTTCTGTTATATCTCCCACCTGTTGCCTCTTATTCTTAGTTTATCTGCCTTTTGTTAGTACATTTTTTTTTTTGGATAATGATTAGGTGCAATCTTTTTTTGTAGATATAATCATATTCTAGGCATATGACTGAAACTGACTTTGTTCCCAAATTTTCTGTCCACTGTAAAGAACTACTATCAACCACCATCCATCTATCTATCTATCTACCTATCTATCATCTCTTTATCTAAATCTTACTAGTTTATGTCTTAGAGAGTGAGCTCTGGGTTTCTCATTGTTGTTACCATGTACTAACTATAAATATCAATTCAGAAATTGCTATTAGGATTATTAAAGTAGATCTTAAATATCATACTATGTATTGCAAAAAATGTATTTTTCTTTTTGAAAATAAGGTTTGCTTCTCTCCTTTTGAAAATTAGATAAATCAAAAATGGCAGAACTCTTTATGGAATGTGAAGAAGAAGAGTTGGAACCATGGCAGAAGAAAGTAAAAGAGGTTGATGATGATGATGATGATGAGCCGATCTTTGTCGGAGAGATATCAAGTTCAAAACCAGCAATTTCAAGTGAGCATTTACTTTTAGTGAAGCCCAGTTTTGTAAGATACTGTTTCTAATAGAAAAACTTGTGAACTGTTTTATAGGTATTTAATTAAGTCCTTGTTCCTTTGTAGGGAGTTAGGGATGAAAGATAGGGTGGGAGATCAGTAAGAATTTCAGAGTCAGGGTTTTGATTGGGGACTTAAGGAAGGAGATAAGAGGTTAAAATATCAGAGGTGAGAAAAAGAAACAGATTAAGATTAGCTGGTGACACTGGAGGTCTTTTCATATTAGAAATCATAATTTTTAGTGGAGCCAGGTAAACCTATTTATCTTTTTGTTCATTTTCTTTTTTCCTCTTTTAAACTCAGAAACAGAAGAGTTTGGAATATTTTACTTAAAATGTCAGAATACACTAAATAAGTTTGGGTTAGTCTCAGATAGGGGTTCTCACATCTAAGCAACTGCCTCATTGAAGTGTCATCTATACATAGCTACAGAATGTATAGGCAGTGAATGATTTCAGTTAGAGTAATTCGATTTGACATTGTTACAATGTTAAAGACAAACTACACTTGTTAAAACATCCACTCAAAAATGTATAGAAGTACAGAGAAATAATGTTCAAATTTCAAGGGAGAAAGAGAAAATAGATCCCTTCTCATTGCATTTACATGTTCATTTGCTTAAGTCAGGAGAATTTACCAAAGAATGTAACCAGCATACTAGTGTTTTCTTACCAAGTTAGTTTGTAGAAGTGTAATTAAGAGACTACTTTTAAATTTTCTGAAGGCCTGGCTCTTCCTTCTGTTGCCTCTAAACTTGGAATGGCATTTTTAGTCAGTTTTATTAGAGGAAGAATAGCTTAACCAATTGAATTCTCAGTAGCATTTTTTTGTGGCAGATTGATAATAACTCCTAGAGGTTCTAAGTGGAATGCCACTTCGATTATAAATTGAACTAGGCATGATGGCATGCTTGTTGTTGATACTGGAACATAATTATATATTCTCTTAATTACTGTTTCTTGCCACTGTGATTATTTTATCCTGGAATATTACCATATTGCAAAATTGTAACTCAAGTTCTCTTATTGAAAACATGACAGTTAAGATTTAAATTGAATTTATATTGATTGTAGATGACTGTTAACAGTATTCAACTGGAATAACATATATTAGTTTTAAAATAATTCTGTCAGAAGGGGATTGACCAGGAAGAATTTCTTTTCTGTACTCTTTGATGCACAATTTAAATGATTTTATTGCTGTTTATGTATAAGCCATAAAATGTTTTAACATATGGAGTATGAGCTAAATGTTTATATACAGTTGCCAGAAAGGAAGGTACAAACTTTTGTAGAATACAAACACCAAAAGGACTTTAGCAATAGTTTTTTGATGGTTTGAGTAAATACTTAATCTTGAATTTCTGAATGAAAATGGGGTCAAGTTGCTTGAGCAGATTTTTCTCCTTTAAGACATCTCTAGTATTTAGGTATAGAGCACTGCATTGCCATTTTCAGAAAACAGTCCTACTTTTGTATGGCCCTTTACTTTATAGAATTATTTTAGGGGAGCTGCTTCCTTTCTACTATGAGGGGAAAAAAGGAAATTTATATAAGGTCTGGTGTTTGTGCTTTTACCTTTTTCTAACCAACAATTTCAGGCAATCCTTACTCTTCTAAATTTTAGTTTGATTACTGAAAAGCCTGTAATTAGGAACTTTAAACTGATCCTGAAAGTCGTATTATGCTCTAACTTCTGGTATAGTGATAAATTTGAAGCCCCTTAAGTTGTAAGATATTCTGGTGATCTCTGTATGTTCATTGCAGTCTGTATTCTCTTATAGTTTCCCTTTCAGGACTCAGTAATGGTGTAGATAATCCAGTGAGATCCTTTATAATGACACTTTAGGGCTTATAAGGGTGTGAATTGGATATGGACATTAGACAGGGTTTGAATTTGAGTAATAGGAACTTGAGTGTATGTATAGCCCTTTCATCACTCAAAGAAAGATATATACTTCAATTATAGTTGTATATGAATATATTTTTAGAAATTTTTTGCCCATTATATGACTGTTTCTTTGCCATGCAGAAGGTTTGACTTATATGTAGTCATATTTATCCATCTTTAACTTCTGGCTTTTGGATTTTGAGTTACAGTTAGAAAGATTGTTCTTATTCTATAAGATAATCAAGATGTATAATCTTATTTCTTTAGTAAATAAAGATATATACGTTTAAAATTGACTATATTCATAAGTCAGTGTTAACTTGTATTCTCCTTATAGGAATCTGTTTGTTTTCAGTGTATGATTTTTATTAATATATATATCATTCAAACAATGAATTTTAAAATAAATGTAATCTTTTATAGATATTTTGAATAGAGTAAACCCCAGCTCATATTCGAGGGGAATAAAGAATGGTGCGCTCAGCCGAGGTACAGTACAGTATTATTGTACTATTTTTGTTTTAAAGTGAAGTATTTTGACATCATTGATTATATCGAAATATATTCAATGTGTTGTGTAATTTTAAAATACAGGTATTACTGCTGCATTCAAGCCTACAAGTCAACACTACACGAACCTAGCGTCAAATCCAGTGCCTGCCTCGCCAGTAAATTTTCATCCTGAATCTAGATCTTCAGATAGTTCTGTTATTGTTCAGCCTTTGTCTAAACCTGTAAGTGTTTCTGAAACTACACAGTCAGCTCAGGGATACATTGGATATTATTTATCAGTATTAACAATGCCTAGTTAAAATTCTGTACTACCATGGGTAATCATCCAATGGAATCATAATCAGCATCAGAAAATGTCACCATCTCTATGATAGCTCAACTGGTACCCAAATAATAACTGTAGTAACAAACTACTCAGCCTGTTTTTAAATCAGGTAATATGCTTAAATTAAATAGGTACAGTATTGAAAACTGTGCTATCAAAACATGAATAAAAGTATAATTAGTAATGAATATTGCATAATGGCAAACTATTTCAGATTGTAAATTGGGCCACATGTTCTTAGTTCTTAATTGGGAAAATTGATAAGAGGCTACTGGAGCTTTTTATTCTGAAAACATACCGTCATAGTTTAGTTAGTTTAAATAACTCTTAACAAAAACTAATAGTTAATATTTATTGAGTTGTTAATATGTATAAGGCTTTGTGCTAAATGCTGTACATGAATTAATCTCATTTAATTCTTAAATGTTCCTACGAAGTAGGCACTATTATTTATCTCTGTTTTATAGTTGAGGAAACTGAGGCTCACAGTGAATTTAAATAATTAAATATTAAATTTAATAATTTAAATAATTCACTCAGGGTCACACAGCTGGCAAAATGATAGATCTGGAATTTCAATCCAGACTAATCCGTAGTTTATTTGTATTTGTATATACATGCATGTGTATTGTACGTAAATGTATACTTCTAAAAAAAATGGAAGCATTGCCTTACTGTGAAAATTTTCAGTGTAGTCTTCAGTCCCCTGGGGTTCCTGTAAGACTGTTTTATAGGTTTTGGATCAACAGTATTGTCACAATAACACAAAGACACTATTTGCTTTTTTCACGGTGTTGACATTTGCACTGATGATGCAAAAGCAGTGGTGGGTAAACTTCTGGTTCCTTAGTATGAATAGTAGATTTTGTATTAGTCACCACCTCGCACTCACAATAAAAATTATTCCAGTCATATTCCGTTCCCTTGATGAAGAATTAAAATGTTATTAATTTTATTAGCTCTCTACCCTTGAATACATGTGTCTTTTAAAATATTTTGTGTGATGAAATGGATGGTGTGCATAAAGTGTTACTGTGTCTGAGGTATGATGATTATCTTGAGGAAAAGCATTAGTGTGATTCAATTGTTAGTGAGATTAAATTGTGAGCTAAACTATGCAGAAGACCATTTTTTACTTGAAAGGATGACTGACAAACCATGGTTTATACTACTATTAACTTAGTGGTTTAAAAACACCTACTTTTATTATCTCACAGATTTTGTGGGTCAGGAGTCAGGTCATATCTTCATAGTCCCTCAAGGCTTCATTTAAGGTGTGGGCTCTGAGCTTGTAGTCTCATCTGAAGCCCAACTGAGGAAGTATCTGCTTCCAAGTTCTCATGGTTATTGGTACCATTCAGTTCCTTAAGGGTTGTCAGATTGAGAGTCTCAGAATTTTAGTGGCTTTTGGCTGGCTCCTTTCCAGGTGGGTCTTTCCAACATGGCTTCTTACTTCCTCAGAGCACACAAGGAAGAGAGAATCCTTAGCAGGATGGCATTACAGCCTTATGTAATGTAATCACATACAAAAAATCATGTACATTCTGTCACTTTTGCTATATTCTGTCAGAAACAAGTCTCATGTTTTGCCCACACTCCAAGAGAGGGAGTCACACAGGACATGAATACCAGGGCGTGGGGATCATGGAAACTACTTTAGAGTCTGTCTGCCACACACAATTCTTCAGTCTTTTCTGTTTGGTAGACAGTTCCTCAAAATTGAACAAAGTGCACCTGTCACTTCAAGGAAAACAACTGGTGGTATTTCTTGCCACCGATGAAATTTGAGCTATCAAGCAAAGTTAGAATTTTGAACAACTTGTATCTGCCATCATGATCTTGACAGCTTCCCAGTACGTAAAGTCTTTTCTGGTGGGTGGCGGTATTAATAAATATGATATTTTGATATTGTGTAATTTTTCAACATTTGAAAGATGTGCGTAATTCAAAGAAACCAATATTTCTAAATAACTAATGTATGATGTAATAAAATCATGCATGGATAAGATTCAAAGTACAAGATAATAGATTTTAATGTAACAAAGTTCAAAAAACTCAGCGATAAGGAGTCAGATTCCACATTGCAACAAACCTTTAAGAAAATACCAACTGTTGAGTTTTGGTATTATATCAAAGAAATATAACCCCATTTATTCTAATTTGCTATTAAAATATTCCCTTTTTCAACTATTAATCTTTATGAAGCCAGATTACATTCTTCAACTGAAACAACATATTTTAACAGAATGAAAGCCAAAGCAGGTGTGAGAGTATAGCAGTTTTTGATTAATCTAGACATTAAAGAGATTTGCAGAAATGTAAAACAGTGCCACTATTTTCACTGATTTTTTGTGTTTGCTAGATAGCCATTTTTTATAAAATGTTATTTATGTTAACTGTAATGGATTTATTATTGTTGTTTAAAATGAAATAAATAAATAAATATTTTAAAAAATTCTCTGTTTTAATCTCTAATATGGTAAATATCAGTAGATATAACCTACCTAAATAAAAATTATTTTGGGTCCTCAGTAATTTTTCAATGTGTAAAGGGGTTCTGAAACCAAGGAGTTAGAGTACTAAAACAAAGAGTTATCCAAAATGTGAAGATTCTTTGCTACTGGAATTGAATTAACTCAGTGGTTTTTTTCATGCTTCATAAGCTATTTGGCATTGGCCTTACAGAAATAGTAAATTTCCCCTAAAATGTTTGTTCTTTTTACAATAAGTGAAACAACTACCAAAGCACCTATAAATTTTCTTGCAAATATTCAATTTCAAAACCACAATTGAATCCAGATATTTTGGGTATGACTAATCCATTTTTCCTTCACTTTATATCATATTACTATGAGATAATCTACATATTTGTTACCACTAAAAATTGATATTTGAGGTGTATCTTTCATAGAAGACTTATTAAATTTAATTTTATTTACATGAAAAGAAAAATATGGCTAAATAAACTCTGCCCCCACTTATATTTTAAAGAGGTCATATATCATAAAAAATAAGAGTATCTTTGGGCAAATACGCCCCCCCCAAATCTTTTCTGTAGTTTTAGCATTCTGAAATAATAATATTGATATGAGCCCTGGACTAATAGTTTAAATAACTTAAGATTGAAGCAAGAGACTTGAATGCTGATTCTGCCTTGTTCTTAACTAAAGCATTGGCAAAACCTCTCTGAGCCTCATTTTCTTCCTTTCTGAAATGAGAGATAATTTTACCCAGACTACTGACTCTCAATCTTGGATCCTAAGATGGTAAGCTACCCAAAATGTAAAGATTCTTTGTTATTAGTGGAATCAAATTAACTTGGTAGGTTTCTCATGCATATTGTAAGCTGTTTGGCATTTGGGAGGATAGAAAACCGGAAAAAGAAACTATTATTTAATTCAGTTTGATAGATAAAAATCTTTCCAACATTGGACCCAGGGAGAAAAAAAATAAAGTGAGGGGTGATATCTTTGGTGTTATAAAAGTTAGAAACTAGAGCTTTTTCTAACTCAAAATGTTTTACTTCTGTGGGCATAGTTTTTCACTATATCAAAACACCTCAATTGATAGTTCCAGATCTTGGGGAGTTTTTAAAAGGCGAAATTTTGTCAGTTGGTCTGGGTGGATGGGTCTTGGAAATAATACATTTAAAAAAGCTCTCCAGGTGATTCTAATGTGCACAGATAAGAATGACATATATTCTGGAATGAGTTAAGGATACTATGTAAGGGAATTATTTACTGTGAATTTTGGAAGCCACTGCTTTTAATAAATTATAGTTTTTCATTTTATGTCATATTTTATGTGTATGTATATATTTACTTTTTCATGTAACATCTCTATACTTCAGTGTCTCTTTCAAATCTGTTTCAGGTAGTGGGGATATATTGTTATTTAAAAAGTCAGTGTGATATAGCTTAAGGGCATAGGCTTTGTAATTTGACCCCACTTCTAATTACAGCTCCGTCAATAAGTGGGGCTGTATTGGGAACCTTGCATAACCACACCTAACCTTAGTTTACCTGCTTAAAAAATGGGGTATAAGGTCTTTATTAGTACTGTTGTGACAACTACTTGATTTAATACATGCAGGGAACCATGAAGTGCAAGTATATTTAAAATATGACTGTGGCTTGTTTTTAAGGTGTGAAGGGTGAGTAACTTCCAGTTCAGAAGTGACTTGCCCAAGGTTTTGTAGCTAAATAAATGTGCGGATTTTCTGGATCCCAGTCTAGCACCCATTCTACCCTTACTATTGTGTTTGACATCTTTCTGAACAGTTTTAGGAGACATTAAAAATTCCATGTTGGATAATTATTTTAACCAGTTACTGGTTTTTTTTAAGTTTTTAAAATTTATTTTTGGCTGCATTGGGTCTTCACTGCTGCATGCGGGCTTTCTCTAGTTGTGGCGAGTGGGGGCTACTCTTCGTTGCGGTGCACAGGCTTCTCCTTGTGGTGGCTTCTCTGGTTGTGGAGCATGGGCTCTAGGCACACAGGCTTCAGTGGTTGCAGCACACGGGCTCAGTAGTCTTGGCTCATGGGCTCTAGAGCTCAGGCTCAGTAGTTGTGGCGCATGGGCTTAGTTGCTTCGCAACATGTGGGATCTTACCAGACCAGGGTTCGAACCCATGTCCCCTGCATTGGCAGGTGGATTCTCATCCACTGCGCCACTAGGGAAGTCTACCAGGTATTGTTGAATAATGTGTGCCTGCTCTCTGAAATTGTGGTGCTTACATTAGCCAGAGTTATTTCCTAGGAAAAGTGTTTAACAGTATTAACTTTGTACTTCTCTTAACTGTTTTAGAAAATGTAGGTGAATATTATCCATTTTTAAAAATTGTAAATATTTGAAGAAAATATCTTGAAGAAAGATTGTGCTTGGTTACTATTAAGTTATATGGCATCACAGATTTTTTTTTTTAATGTTGCATGTTAAGGCTCAAATGCAAATATCTGCCTGTTAGGCTTCAAATTCTTTTGAGTGGCTTGGGTTACTTTGATACCCGTTTCCATAACAACTTCTTTTTTTTTAAACAGCAACAATCATTTACTTAGTCACAGATCTGCAGGGTGTGGTGAGGAAGGCTTATGTCTTCTTTAAGAAAAAATTTTTATTGAGGTGTAGTTGACATACAGCATATTTGTTTCAGATGTACAGCATAATGATTCAATATTTGTATATATTGTGAAATGATCACCACAGTAAGTCTAGTTAAAGTCCGTTACCATACGTCGTTACAGAATTTTTTTCTTGTGATGAGAAATTTTAAGATCTCTCTTAGTAACTTTCACATATGCAGTACAATATTATTAACTTTAGTCACCATGCTGAACTTCAAATCCCCATGATTTATTTACTTTATAACTGGAAGTTTATACACTTTGGCTCCCTTTACCCATATTTTGTTTCTGTAACTTCCTATGGACAAACTCATGTCAATAGAAAAGTTAGTAGTAAACCAAAATTCTTAAAACTTATTTGTCCCTTAATTTATAAGCACAAAATAAGCAAAACCTTCCTGTTTGTATTTTGAAATAATATGTATTTTGTTGGGAAAGTTTAGAAAGACAGAAGTGTACATACTGTATTTTGATCTTTTTCCCCCTTCAAACAGTATAGATTATATCAGTCAGAACCATACTATATACACAGATGCGTATTTCTCTTTTTTCACTGAACATTCTACTAGGAATGTGTCACTGGATATTTCTCAAAAACATTAGTGGTTGCATGGTAATCTTTTAATTTATTTAACCATTTTTCCATTGTTGGACATAAAGATTTTAATTTTTTGCTGTTAAAAATAATTCTCCAATAATCATTTTCACTTCCTTACTATAAATTTTTAAAGTGGAATCGTTGGATGAAAGGATGTGAACTAATATAAAGCCTGTGATAGCTGCTGCCAAAATTTTCATGTGGAAAAGTTATACCTAAATATAGCTTCTATTTTGCCAGTAGTATATGTTATCATTATTTTTTAATTGATAAATTTTAATTTTATTTCAAACTAATTTTAGACTTACAGGAAATGTAATACAATATCCCTAATGCTAACATTTTACTTATCAAAACTAAATTGCAGACCTTATTTGAAGTTTACCAGTTTTTCCATTAATGTCATTTTTCGTTCCCAGCATCCTATTTAGGATCACACCTTAACAGTTTGTTATTTCTTCTTTATCTCCTCATATTTTTCTACAGTTACTTATTCTTTGTCTATTATGACCTTGATACTTTCAAGAGAAGTGGCAATTATTTTGTATTATGTAATTGCCATTGTCTTTATTTGCACTTCTTTGACTAGTAAGTTGGGGAAAAAGTTTTTTGTATGTATTGGTCATTTGTTTTTTGCTTTTGAAGTGCCTCAGTTTATGCCCTTTGCCCATTTTTCTCTTAAAGTGACTTTTTCCCTTTTGATCTTTAAGTCTTGTTAAATCTTAGAGCTTTTGCTTGCTATATATTATGACTCATAGAATGGTCCAAAATCACTGTAATGAGAGCTCACTCTGTACAATGATGGTCTTTTATATACAGAATTGGGATCTATTTTTGTGTGTGTGTATCAGTATATTTAATATATAATAGTTTTGGAATACATATATATCCCTAAATTATATTGACCACATTTTATGATTATTTATATTAATATATGTGTGTGCTAACATATAAATTTATACTATCTTATATTTGACTATATTATGATTCATTTCATACTTTTCACTCTTGATATCTTCCTGTTAACTGGGACCACACTTTCTCCTGATGGAAGGGCTGAAACTTTCCTTGAGCTCTAAGCCCTTCAGGAATGGAGCAGGTGTCCCAGATCATTCCTATAAACAGCTTCCATTCTAAACCCTGGGTGCCTAGGTTTCTTGTTTGTTCACCCTGCTGACCTGGCAGTGTTGTATTTGCCCCAAGAGGTGGGAGATTGCCTGGCCCAGCATGGCTTTCCGTAGGGTGCTGGGAAGAGGGGGGACCCATTCGTTTTCTTTCTTACACTTGGCTTATAAATTTTACCAGTAAAGATGATCCCAAAACTCATATCATGTGATATGTTCATCCTTAACCCTGATGCACCATACTGCAGATTAATTCCCAGTATGTTTGCCCTGATATTTTTATCTGTGGGGTTTATAGAGGTATAGAAGCTTCTAAAATTGTACATATGTCAGAATATTTACATATTTTTTTCCTTGCTTTTACCCAAAGATTTTGGTAAGTTCTATTATTTGCTTTTTGATAGGAATCCTGCATTTTTAGTGACTCTCTGAAGTGTATCAGTCTTACTGATTTAAAATGGGTTTGTATGTTTCTTTTACCTTGAAAAAAATCAGGCTAGAATTTTCCCCCCATTTTAATTGACTAGTCAGGAACAAGCCAGCTCTAAGTAATAGCTTGCTTTCAGTTTTAGTAGATGATAATTTTGGCATAATAGTAATAATTGCCTTTGTGTTTTTTAACTTATTAGTAATGGAGTCATCACAGGTTATCCTTATAATATTAGCATACACTTAAATTTACCTTTATAAAAGCTTATGAAACAAAATAATTATAATTATGTTGAATATATGTAATGTTCTTCCTTTGAAATATTTTAACAGGGCTATGTAATGAAGTCATCACGAGTTGTTTCGAATAATTCTTCAGAGTTACTGTTTGACTTGACCCAGGATACAGGATTACCACTTTACCAAGGAGGACCAACACTTTCTATAGCAGGTTGGTTTTAGCACTTTTTCAAAAAATTAGAAAAAGAAACTTGATGAATATGCGTATGGAATTGACTTTCTGTTTTGAAGTCCATGCCTTCAAGTTAAGTTTTTCACATATTGTAAGGTGTAATGGCACTAATAGTTCTTGAATGCCTTTTTTGGTGGTTTTAAATGAAATCTTATTTACTAATAGAATATTTTATTTCTTCCTGTTAATTAAGTAGGCTAACCAACTTTGACCTTGTTTGCACTTGGCACATGGGCTGAAGAAATCTTTATTTTTATTTTTTTATTTTAATTTTATTGGAGCAGAGTTGATTTACAATGTTGTGTTAGTTTCAGGTGTACAACAAAGTGATGTTATACATATACATATATTCATTCTTTTTTAGATTCTTTTCTCATATAGGTTATCACAGAATACTGAGTAGAGTTCCCTGTGCTATACAGTAGGTCCTTGTTGGTTATCTATCTGATATATAATAGTGTGTGTATGTTCATCCCAAGATCCTGATTTATCCCTCCCCACCACGTTTCCCTTTTGGTAACCATAAGTTTGTTTTCGATATCTGTAAGTCTGTTACTGTTTTGTAAATAAGTTCACTTGTATCATTTTTTAAAATTAGATTCCACATATGAATGATATCATATGATATTTGTTTTTGTCTGATTTCATTTAGTATGATAATCTCTAGGTCCATCCATGTTGCTGCAAATGGCATTATTTCGTTCTTTTTATGACTGAGTAATATTCCATCATATATATGTACCACATCTTCTTTATCCATTCCTCTGTTGATGGACATTTAGGTTGCTTTCATGTCTTGGCTATTGTAAATAGTGCTGTAATGAACATTGAGGTGCATGTATCTTTTCGAAGTATGGTTTTCTCCGGATATATGCCTAGGAGTGGGATTGCTGGATCATATGGTAACTCTATTTTTATTTTTTTAAGGAACCTCCATATTGTTCTCTGTAATGGTTATACCAATTTACATTCCCATCAACAGTGTAGGAGGCTTCCCTTTTCTCCACACCCTCTCCAGCATTCATTGTTTGTAGACTTTTTGATGATGGCCATTCTGACTGGTGTGGGTGATACCTCACTGTAGTTTTGATTTGCATTTCTCTGATAATTAGTGATGTTGAGGATCTTTTCATGTGCTTTTTAGCCATCTGTATGTCTTCTTTGGAAAAATGTCTATTTAGATCTGCCCATTTTTTGAATGGGTTGTTTGTTTTTTTTGACATAGAGCTGCATGAGTTATTTTTATATTTTGGTGATTAATCCCTTGTTGGTTGCTTAGTTTGCAAATATTTTCTCCCATTCTGTGGGTTGTCTTTTTATTTTGTTTATGGTTTCCTTTGCTGTGCAGAAGGTTTTAAATTTAATTAGGTCCCGTTGTTTTGGTTTTTATTTTCATTACTCTAGGAGGTGGATCAAAAAAGGTATTGCTGCAATTTATGTCAAAGAGTGTTCTTTCTGTTTTCCTCTAAGAGTTTTATAGTGTCTGGCCTTACATTTAGGTCTTTGATCCATTTTGAGTTTATTTTTGTGTATGATGTTAGAGAATGTTCTAATTTCATTCTTTTACATGTAGCTGTCCAGTTTTCCCAGCACAGCTTATTGAAGAGTCTGTCTTTTCTCCATTGTATATTCTTGCCTCCTTTGTCATAGATTAATTGACAATAGGTGCGTGGGTTTATTTCTGGGCTTTCTATCCTGTTCCATTGATCTATATTTCTGTTTTTGAGAAAAATCTTAAGGTAATATATGTAAGTTAGAGAAGTCCTCTGATATTTAGGATTAAATACTCTGTTAAAAGGAATATTTATTTGGTTCTATGGCCACTAGTATGGAAAAGTGTATGGTTATAGTTAAATTCTCAATTAGGTTAGTGTGTTTATATTCAATAAACGGTTTAGGTATAAAATATGATTACAGAGTGCTGTTATAAAGTGGCTGCACTAAATTCGTCTATAATAGTCATTGCTCAGTAAATACCTATTGAAGGAGTAATGAAATTTCCCTATTGAAGAAGAGTTACTTTTATTATATACCTTTAACAAAGTTCTTCTTTAACCTAAAATAAATTAGTGTGTTATGAAAGAATTTTATCTAATTGAAAAATTCCTTGTACAGGCAATTATGCTTTGTATACTAGCAATTTTGATATATTTCAGATATTTGACTAAATAGAGATTTGGGGCAATTTTTAGATTATTCACTAATAAATCAGTGTGGAAAATTTACCAAATGCTTCCTGAATTTTTGATAGTAATATCAGTACATAAAATGTTTTTCCATTTAGATAATATTTAGTTGATATTCATTTCTTTGGGTATCACCTACATATTTGTAATAAACTAGTTAGTAAAATAGGTAAGAACCAAAAGAAACAAGGAGAAAAAATAATTGTCTTAAGTCTGGTTTTACAAAACACATGAACTTTATTTATAGAAAAAGTCTGAGTTCTTGAAACTTCTTGGGACTAAGGACAGTGACTCCTGCTCTCCTTCTAAGTTTTTTTCTGCAGAGAAACTTCAGCCTGTAGATTTGAACTGCTATTCTTAAGATTTTTGTAGCCTTTAGCATGTCTTTACACTTCAGTTTTCTCATACTATTAAAATGGAGATTTTATTTTTCTTATTTAATGCATTTATTCTCCAGACCTTCAATCAGCCATTTGTAGATATAATTTTAATTCTTGCTCTACTTTAGTTAGGGCTTTCTGAAACCCAAATAAGGTAAATAAAACGTGAAATGCATTATAAGCTTTAAAGGACTCTACAACAAATATTTGTTATGAATGGTAACAGGTGCAATATGTTCAGTAGTGTTAACTGATCAAGGTCAAGTGATCATGGATATTTGGAGAGAACTGGGTTTGAGTTTGATCTTGAATGAGAATAGGATTTTTACTGGCCGATATAGAGGTGTTGAGTGTGGGAAACAATACAAGCCAAAGACAATAGAGATAAGTTAAAGGGTCAGAAATTAAAACTCTTAAATTCAAAGTAATTTTATTTCTTATGTTAAAAAATACTTATAATAGAAGTCCAATGTACTGTCTAGCCTGTTATATAATCAGAATATTAATCCAAAATACCAGCACTCATTAGCTTTTCAGGTAACCTCAGCATCTCACAAGAATGCTACTGTGATTACACAAAATGTTTCCCGAGTTCCCATAGGATAGCCGTCAGTAATCACATGCTTTGAAGATAGAAAAAAAAGAAATCATTTTTATGTTATCTCAGAGGATGAAACAGAGGATCCAACTATTGTAATACTCTTATTTTCTGGGCATATTTCTCCTTATTAAAAAGCTGATAGGTGAATCTATTACAATAATTTTTTCCCCTCTGAAGTAAGTGAAGATATAAAATATTTTATTAGTAATCATAATAGCTGTTTTTTTTATTATTGAATGCTTTCTGTGTACTAGATGTTGTGTTGGTTGCTTTTAAAAGTAAGTTAAGATATGAAATTTTTTTAGTAATGATAATAGCTTTCATTTATTATTGAATGCCTTCTTTGTACCAAATATTGTGTTCAGTGCTTTAAATACAGTATCTTATTTGATCTTAAAAGCGCTGTGTAAAATAAGGTATTATAACTCTTACTTTGTAAAATAACAAACTGAAGCTCAGAGAAGTTAATTAAATAAGTTAAGAATACATAGCTATCAGTGACAGAGCCTGGATTTGAACTTATCCTGTCTGGATTAAAAGCCTGGAATATTTCTAGTGTATTTACTGCTTCTACTTTTAGTGTACAGTTGGGAGCATTAAAATATGATGTGCAGTTTCAAAATCCTTGTTACCCAGCCTAGTTATAGCCTAAATATCCCCATTTCCTTTGCTAATGCTCTGAATAAGGCTAAAATCCTTTAGCCAAAAGGTTATAGTTTTCAAACTAAGACTTCATTTAGGAATGAAATCCCTGTAAAAACAAAATTTTATGCAGAAGTCTAGTAAATAAAATATAAAAGAAGAGTTTCTCTGTCAGACACACCCAGTGTATTCCCTAAGAGGAGCCCATTAAGCTCTGGGGAAGATAATTTGAAAACCATAGTATAATACTAACTCCTTCTATTATGAACCCTTTCACATGAATCAATGAGGTTTTATCATTCAAGATTAGTAGTTTCCACTTTGTATGTAGGAATAAATGGATGATATAACCTAAAGCCAGGAGTAGACCACCTCCTAGTTAGGTGGACAAAACTAACTTTTCATTAGACATTTTAAGTCATTAAATAAAAAGCTTCTAAAATGTCTCTCTAAATTTTTGGATTTTTTTTTTAAACAAACTCACTCACTTAAGCATCTAACATTAATTCATTTGTGGGAACCCTGGCATATTCTTTGTGCTTTAACTTTTTTTTTTTTTTTTTTTTGCTTGCTCTGCCTTCTTTCATAATAGCTGTTTATATATTTCTTTATTTGAAGTTATATTTAGTATTGTCTTACATAGAAAGGTATTTTATGAATAATTTGAATATATATAGTATGTAATAGATATTTATAGTTTCTTTATATCCCCTAACTTTTGATCACATCAATTTTTGTCATTGTTTATTGTTATTTGTATGATGTGATAATTCAATTATATTACATTTAATTTCACTCCAAAGTATTTTTACTTAGTTATAAGCAATGTTCTAAAGTCTTTAAACATATTTTCTCACTATTTAAATCATTATAGGTATGAATGAAAGTTCATTTTTATCAAAACGTCCTTCTACTTCTGAAGTAAACAGTGTTAATCCAAAAAAGTCTAAACCCAGTGAAGGTGTTTCTGGAACAAATTCCTCAGCTGTATTTTCTTCAGTTAAATCTCTTTCAGTGACATCTCCCCAGGCTATGCCGTCAAAAGGTAAATATGAAATGTGGCATATAAAAAAGAAATTATAGTATTTATATATGAATTATAGAAATTGTAGTACAGACTATCAATAGTGGTTATTGAAGGTTAAAAAGTGATGAATTTTGAATCATATATATTTTGAATTTATTTTAGGTACAAATATCTCATCAAATCAATCTAAAAATGGAACACCTTTTCCAAGAGCTTGTCCAAAGTGCAATATTCATTTCAATCTTTTGGATCCTTTGAAAAATCACATGAAGGTAAAACTTTTTCAAAATTTAATTTTAAAAAGGTTTGAAAATCCCTAAAAATATTGATTGATTTGCAGTAAATAATGATTTGTTCAGATATTTAGATAAGAAATATTCTGATATTGGTGTTTACATATGTTAGGTAAAAGTTTATATTCATGATTGTCTTCATATAAGATTTTAAAATTTCTTCTGAATCATCAAATTTAAAAAAATTAAGTTCATATACATTATAATGTCTTCTTATTGTATTCTAATTTTAAATGAAAATAATGCATTTTTCAGAATATCTTATTTACTAGCTTATGCATAATTGAAACGTCATAAAAATAGGCATTTTAGGGCTTCCCTGGTGGCGCAGTGGTTGAGAGTCCGCCTGCCGATGTAGGGGACGCGGGTTCGTGCCCTGGTCTGGGAAGATCCCACATGCCGCGGAGCAACTAAGCCCGTGAGCCATGGCCGCTGGGCCTGCGCGTCCGGAGCCTGTGCTCCGCAACGGGAGAGGCCACAACAGTGAGAGGCCCACATACCGCAAAACAAAAAAAAAAAACAAAAAAAAACAAACAAACAAACAAAAAAAAAAATAGGCATTTTATTATGTGTTTAAGATTTCATATAAGTTAACAGTTCCTTTAGTTATCTTTTTTGTTCATACTAACATGTGCAAGTCATGTTACACAATGAAAATCTTAGTTTTACTTTAATTTCAGCACTCAGACATAAAGTCCAAATAATGGAGGATTTTATATGAAATAATTGTTTTAACTTAGTCCAGAATATAGTTTGTGTAATTGTTATAAATTAATTTGAGCTTTTTATTGGTATAAGAAGCTCCTGAAATTAGATTTTAAGAAATTTTCAAAGTACAAATGAAATAGGAGGTTTAGGTAACACTTCACTTAAAATATTTTGGTAGATATTACAGTACCCTGCTGTGTCTATGGACAGATAGCGTGTATTCCTCTTCTGTGCCTGGTATAAATGCAAGGAAAGGGGAAAGAGACAAGAAAAAAGGCAGTGTAGATCATATGGAGAAAAGAAGGAAGGAGAAGGATGCAATGGTAAAGATATATCTAAGGAAAAGTTTCAGGGATTGCTCACTGTTTCAGGGATTGACAAATCTTCTTTGAAATTCAGTATTTTACAAAAAAAGTAGAAAAAAATAAAGGAACTTTTAAATTTCAAATATAGTCTCTTTATTTAAAAATAAAACTATTTGGTCTGTGACTACCTCTAGCTCACAGTATGTACTCCCTGATAATTGCACTTTGTGGTTTGTTCTTATATGAGAATTAACCTGTACAGTGCTTTCAGTTTTCCTATTTATGTAATATTTTGATGAGATGCCTGATGTTTTTTCATGTTTTGCATTTTGGACATAGGGAAAAAAGAAAGGGCTAAATTCTTTAGTTATCTTTAGTTATTTGAATAGGTAATAGTCATATGATTCAAAATAGAAAAGTTTACAAAGACATACAAGTAAAAACTCTTATTTCTGTCTCTTATTTACCTGTTTCCCAGTATGACTCTCAAAGAAAATAATTTTTATTAGTTTGTTTTCTATCGTCCCTGGTCTTCTTTCTGCATAAACAGGTGAACACAAGTGCTCTTACTTCTTTTCTGTTTTGTGTACAAGCTGTAGCACATTATATATACTGTACCTGGTGAGACTGGCAATCATTTTCCAAAATGTAGCTTTACTTCCAAAATATAGCATTGTTTGTGATTACTCATATTAGAAACAATCACAATTTCATATAATATTCATATAATAAAACACTATGCAGCATTTTTAAAAAGGATGGAATCTCTAGAATGATGATATGGGAAGATAGCTCTAAGACATATTATTGAACTAAGTTGAATATAATATGAATAATTTATTATATTCCTTTATATCATAAAGAAATCTTAGAGAATAGTCACCAAATCTCAGACAGGGAAGTATAAAATTACGGAGACGTTATGTTCTAGATTATGCATTTTATACATAAATTATAATTTACAATAATAATTTCTATTTTGAAAAAAATAAGATTTTTAGATTATTTATAAATGATTTTTTTGCTTTTATTATAGATAAGTAGATGACTGTACCACAGAAATAATGTTTTCTTTCAATGAAGAATACCTAAAACATAATTCAAATATGCTACAATAATAAGAACAATATACTTACCTGAGACCATGTGAGACTACTAAGCTTTAAATACATTATTTCATTTAATCCTTACAAAATTCTTTGAGATAGACATTATTCTCATTGTTTTATAGCCAGTTAATTGGCGTAACTGGTGTTCAAACTTTTAATGGTAAAAAGCTCAAGTTCTCCCAACTACTTATTATTATTCCCCTTTTGACAAGTGTATGGGCTATTTAACTTGAAGATAGGTACGTTATTTCTTTTTTAGGGAATTTGATATTTGATCTAGCTTATTAATTACATTATTTAGATTTCTATAACTTAACTTATTTTTTTGTTTACTTGCTCTGTCATGGATTGAGAAATACCACATCTCAATCCACATCTTTCACCACCAATATATTTTTTTGGTGTATTGCAATTCTGTTTTAAGATTGTTGCTATTGTTTGTGATACAGATGAATCTCTTTTATAACTGTGTTGTGAATGCATCCTTTAGCATTTTTATAAAATGTCCTTTTTTGTCTTAAAGTTTAATGCCTTTTAGGCTCACAACCCTTGTTTTCTTCTGGTTTCTATTTGCCTAGTGTATTCTTTGTTTAGCATTTTATTTTCAACCCTTCTGAGTGGCTTTAAGTATGCCTCTTGCGTTAAGCAGAAAGTTGTGATCCTATAATGAAAATCTTTTTTGTTTCAGTAGTTGAGTTACATTTACTTATTTTCATAGATGTGATAGGTTTATTTGATCTTGGTTCTGTCACAATTTTTTGCTAAGTCTTTTCTTCCTCTCTTTCTCTCTTTCTTTCTTTCACTATGTGGTTGCTTTACATGTATGTAATTTGGGTTTTTAGGGAAGTTGTATTTTTGTTTTCCTTTTTATCCTTCTAATTTTAATGTTAATATAATTCTAGTAGTCTTCTATTCCTTTGGCTATTCTTTATTATTAAAATTGATTAAAGTAGCATTAAATTTCCTATTCTTAACCCCATCCTTAGCTTCTCTCCTACTGATTTTAGTCAATATTATCTTTCTGAGTGTACTATTTCTCTGTACTATTGAAAATGCTCATACCTGCACTTCTTTATTTGGTAGCTCTAAATTATATTCCTTGATGTACTGCTACCATATGTGAAGCAATCTATGAACTCTCTTGACCTCATATTTATTGTCCTTTTATCTCCTTTCAGTTTTTATTTGTTGATTGTATCCTTTTTCCATTGTCAGGGCATATGACATTTTCATTCAGTTTTCTTAACTTTATTTCCGTATTTGTTTTGATCCTTTTCCACAGTAAATATATTCAGTACTCATCACCAGTCTTTTTGTTATGGTTCCTTTGGTTATCTCTTGTTTGACTAAAGTTCATCCCATAGTAATTTCCTCAGGAAGGGCCTGAGAACAGTATTCTTTGAGTTCCTTCATGTTCAAAACAGTTTGACTATAGTCCATTCATGAAAGACAGTTTGGCCAGATATAAAGTTGGATCCTACTTTGAGGATCTTGTTGGTGTTGCTTTTGTTTTACAATATCTAATGTTGTTGTTAAGAATTTGGGATAAGCTTGAATTATTTTGCCCTTTATAAATGATTTGCTCTTTTTGCCTGGCTGTCCAGAGGATTCTTTATTTTGAAAGACTGATAATTCTACAATGACTTCATGTTGAGAATTTTGGATCAGTCTTCTCTGACATACAGCATATTCTTTCAGCTTGTAAATTTGTGTCTTCCTTTATTTTAGTGCAGTTTTCTTGATTTGTATCTTTAAATTCCATACTATTGTTTTGTTATTTGGGGGGCTGGGTGTTGTCCAGTACTCATTTGTTCATTTGTTCAATGTCCATTGTCTGGCATATTTGTGATTTTTTTCCAAATCCTTTTAATTCTTTCTCTCTTCCCTCTTCTCCTCTCCTCTCCTCTCCCCTCCCCTCCCCTCCCCTTCCCTCTTTCTTTTAATTTACTTGGCTTTTCTCATTTATTTTATTTTCCAACATCTGTTCACCAGTGTACTTTTCTAATTTGTGTTTAGCTATCTGGTTTTATTTTTTTTCCTCTACTTTTACTCTTGATTTTGCCACTCTTTATGTCTTCTTTTTGTCTTGCCATCTCTTCTTGCTTTTTGGTCTTCCAAATATACACAGTTGCTTCATTAAGTTTTTAAAAATTAATAGCAAAAATTTTAGCCCCTATTTTCATTTGCATCTGCTCTAAGCTGTTCTTTAGAGAATTTTACACTTCCTCAATTTATCTTAAAGTATTTTTGTTTAGATGTAAGTTCCTATCATATTGAACAAGTTAAATTTTCTTGGGTTAGTTGTTTTGTACAAAGCTCCTTTTGGGAAGCATAGGTTGCCAGGATAATCTCACAGCCCATTAGCTGGTTTATACAACTTCTTCCTGTAAGTATAACTTGTGTGTCTGATTTTATATGTAGCATTCCTTTTCTGTTTCTCTGTACTGAATGAGGTTTGAGGAATTTCTGCCCTCATTCTTTCTCTAGCTCCTACACTTGGTTTTGCAAACAAAGAACGTAGATTTCCACTTCATGATGTGTATTTCACCTTAGAATGTATGTTTTCCTGACACTTTCTAAGGTCTGTTAACATTGGGTTCTTTTGACTTCTCTGGTCTGCTTCTAGCTGCCTGTCTTCTGCCTGATCTGGCTGCTTTTGGTAGTGCTTTCATATGTTATAGAGTCTGTGGAGTCTATCTGACTTTGAGTTTTAATGAAAACTAAATTTTTGGAATTTGGTTGTTGTGGTTTTTTGGATGTATCTCACAAGGAGAAGGGGAAAATGTTGACTTACGTAGGATGACCATATGGAAAGGTTTTTTTTTACTATTTAAAAATGGTACCCCTTCTTTGCTCTGGAAATCCCATCTAAATTTTTAAGTACTAACAAAGCAACAGAACATGGTATATCTATTGGGAGGAATAAAGATTAGAATGGTGTTTAGATGTTATCTACTGTTTGTCAAATTATAGTATATGGCATTAAAGTGTTTAATATTTGCAGAATGACTAACCCAGGAAATAAGGGATGAACCTAGGGTTACAGTGAAGGGCTAGAACCAAAAGGGTACTAGGGCTGAATAAAAGGTGACCGGTTAGTGTTGGGCCATAGCTCAGCCATGCCATCCATCACTTGTTCTGTCTTACCATAAAACTTTAAATCTAAGCCTAGTTCTCATTTCTTAACTTGCTCTCTTGCCTTTTGGATATTTTCTGTAAGATACTTTCCTCTCAATTACTAAATCCCCCAGCCTTCTTCAGTGCACCTCATCCATTCTTGGTTGTCAGTGGTTTATCATTCAGCTATTTTATAGGAATATGAAACATTGTTTAAAGGATATTGTGAATGAGATTTGCATGTTTATTTTAAAAATCTGGTTCTATCTGCTTTTCTGTAGAACAAAAAAGAAAATGGAAGAACAGCAAGCAATTTATCGTCTATAATGCATTTATGAGTATTTTAGAGTAACAAACCTTTATAGATGTACTAAATTAGACATTTCTGGAGAATATAAACCTCGCAACACACTCTACTGTAGATTACATAGATTATTTTATAGATTTCAGAAGAGAATCAATTCTCAACTATGACTCAGAGTAACTCCTACAGTCTGAAAGCCAGATTTAATGTTTGAGTATATAAGATTTTCCACATTTCTAATTAGTGAGACTATTCTGTATTATGTCATTTTGTGCATTATAATTTTTTCCAATTGATGTTTGAGATCATCCCTATAGTAAAACTGCAGATAAGATGAGGAATTTTGTCTATCAAAATGATGTTACTGATACACATCATTTGTAGTAAGACATATATTAAATCATTTTCCTAATAGCGCTGGTGAGTTTACTCTGACTTATCCTTTTCTCCATTTGTCCTTAAAGTCAAAAACAACACTATTAGACTTTAGCTCTCTAAAGTCCTTTGTAACAGTACGACTTTTTTTTTTTTTTAATACATTTTATTTATTTATTTATTTATTTATTTTTGGCTGTGTTGGATCTTCGTTGCTGCGAGCGGGCTTTCTCTAGTTGCGGCGAGCGGGGGCTACTCTTTGTTGCAGTGTGCGGGCTTCTCATTGCAGTGGCTTCTTGTGTTGCAGAGCACGGGCTCTAGGTGCACGGGCTTCAGTAGTTGTGGCTCGCAGGCTCTAGAGTGCAGGCTTACTAGTTGTGGTGCATGGGCTTAGTTGCTCCGTGGCACGTGGGATCTTCCCAGACCAGGGCTCGAACCCATGTCCCCTGCATTGGTAGGTGGATTCTTAACCACTGCGCCTCCAGGGAAACCCCAGTGTGACTTTATTAAGTTTGAGCTCTTAAATATTATGTGTGTCTTAAGAAGAATCTAGAAACATAGGTAGCAAAACCTGTCTCATTTCCCTCTTTTTATTGTGGTTTCATTTCAGTTGTGTTTATACAGAGTGGTAGACTACAGAGGGTCATATTGTCTTAGAGAATTTAATACCCTTATCCTAATTTAGCTTATGGGTTCAACCTTAACTCCTAAGCATAAATTATGTCACTTTTTTGTCAGTTCATTTTATTTAGTATTTTTTTCTCCACCCTCTTGGATCTATTTCAGATTTTTTTTGTGTGTTATTTCCCTCTGTAGGTTTCAGAATTGACAAGTGAACAAAATAAGTGCAATCAAAGGAAATATTATAGGTCTGTCTTGCATCAAAAATCCAGCTTCTCATGTGACACAGAAAGTTTCACCAATAATGTAACATTTCAATATGGCAGGAGAGGAAATGGATTTTGTTATTCTTAGAAATGGAATAGAGTTGTGTTTAGATTTTCAGACTTTCTTACAATGCTACTAATTTATGAGATAACATGTTTAGGAAGAGTTTAAGTCAGTTGGTTTATGTTATAAAAGAATTACGTAGGTGCCTTGTTAAAAAGTATAGATTTCTGGGCCCTGCCTTTAGACTTTGTGGCTTATTGGTCTGAAGTAGGCCCAGGAATTAGCATTTTGACAAGCACTTCTGGTTTTTCTAATGCAGGTCTTCCTTGGATAGCCCTCTGAGTAAAACTGCCTTAGAGAAATTCTAAAACTGAAAATTATGTACAATAAATTAATTATCTTGTTGGAAAAAAAAAGCTCATGTATGAAAGTATTTCACATTGGAACCAGTTTATATGACATCTTGATTTTCCAAATGAGAAACTAAATTTCCCTGTCAAATATATAATCATTCTAGATTTCAAGGTGTAACTGTTGAAGCTTTCAAGTCATAACCGATGGTTCTTTATTTTTTCCCTATGCATTTTTTAGCACCTTGAGTCTAAGGAATGGCAGATTAGCTGTGCTCAATGTCCAGTTCTAACTAGATATTA
Source organism: Kogia breviceps (assembly GCF_026419965.1). Classification (NCBI taxonomy): domain Eukaryota; kingdom Metazoa; phylum Chordata; class Mammalia; order Artiodactyla; family Physeteridae; genus Kogia; species Kogia breviceps. The sequence continues at coordinate 144,597,810 of NC_081312.1, forward strand.
TGAAATTTAGTATGTATATAGTTAAACATATACATTATGGCATGTAAAACTATATTTCCTTTCTATACTCTGTCATGGCATGGATATGAACAATGTTTAGCTTTAATTTAAGTGTTATTAAATATTTACATCTGAAAAGACAAATTATAAGGAAAAGACTATTAGATCAATAGTCGAGTCCTGGTTTTAAGGTTTTTCTTTTCTTTCTTTAAAAAAAATTTTTTTAATTAAGATAATAGATGTTTATTGTTTGAAATTTTGAGAGTATGTATATGCACCACAAGCTTTTGGTGAATATTTTTCCAGATACATCACCAAGCATAGTTTTACATGGTCTGACCTTAGTTGTAAACAAAGAACCATATTTTGGTTTCTAATTGTTTTAAGAGATAAATAAGACTTCTGTTTTTTCTTTTTCAGTACTGTTGTCCAGACATGATAAATAACTTTTTGGGACTGGCTAAAACAGAATTTTCAAGTACAGCAAATAAAAGTAAGACTGTTGATTCAGAAAAAGGAAAACTGATCATGTTAGTTAATGACTTTTATTATGGAAAACATGAAGGAGATGTCCAGGAAGAACAGAAGACTTACACAACCTTTAAATGCTTCAGTTGCTTGAAAATTCTGAAAAATAATATTAGGTATGTTAGCACTTATTTTTATTTCTATTTGAAAATTGGAATGCTACAGATATAAATGTTGTATCTTTATCTTGCATTTTTAAATGTTATTCTAGATAAGAGATTTTAACACTTTGCACTAAAAACAAAGACATATTCTCTTGTTAAAAAGCTTTTGTCCTTTCTTATATTTTAGAGTTGACTCTTGGATCCAGTTAGTTGTATTTCTTTGAAATAACTTAAGAAAGGACAAACTTTATTTCAAATAAAACAAAATTAACTTCTTTCACCTGTATTATCAGTGATCTAGGAATTTTCATGAGATAATTTTCATATTTAGCTGCTGTTGAATTTTATTTTTTTTCACACCACAAGAACCACTTATTTATGTTTTGTCCAGTTTGACCTCTTATATACTAATCTTGTTTAATGCTCAAATCCCGCAAAAGAGTTAGTTACAAGAATAAAATGAGAAGACATATTGATATTTTTATTGGTTACATAGCTTGACATTTATATTTGGTAAGGTTTTTTACCATCATTTTATTATAAAAATTTTCAACGTTCAACAAATTAAAAAATATCTTGTAATGGACACTTGTATACTTATCATCTTGATTCTATCATTAACATTTAACTGTACTTGCTTCATCATATAGCTATTCATCCTTCCTTCAAACTATTTGGGTTTTTTAAATGCATTTCAAAGTAAGTTGCAGATGTCAATGTACTTCCGTCAGTTGAGGCATGTGTGTGTGTACAAACATATATATGCATACCTTTTTATGTTTACCCTTGGTGACTATTATTTGTAATTAGCATTCTTAGGCACCTATAGTTTACTTGTAGACCCAGCATTTATTTTATTTTCCTGTGAGTTCTTGGGTCCAAGAAGAAACATATAGAAAAACCCTGAAATATACTGTGATAAACTCCTATAATAATTATTTATTTATTTATTTTTATTTTTTTTTTGTGGTACACGGGCCTCTCACTGTTGTGGCCTCTCCCATTGCGGAGCACAGGCTCTGGACGCGCAGGCTCTGGACGCGCAGGCTCAGCGGCCATGGCTCACGGGCCCAGCCGCGGCGCGGCATGTGGGATCTTCCCGGAGCGGGGCACGAACCCGTGTGCCCTGCATCGGCAGGCGGATTCTCAACCACTGCGCCACCAGGGAAGCCCCAATAATAATTTTTTTATGGTAGTGCTTTGTAGTTTTAAAAATTCTTTTACATATATTATTTCATACGAGTTTTCACATTTATCTCCTTTCATCAAGTTTTAACAACCATCAATAGCTAATGGTCCCAGTAGCTTAACAGGAGGAATATCGTATTTCGTGATATAACACTGAAACAATATTACAATAGAACTCTTTCCCCTATTTTCATATTTTTACCATATTAATAGTAAAATACACCAGAAAAATCATGTTAATAAATATAGTAAAATGCATAGAAATACGGCTCCCCTGCTTTCGTTCTTTTTTGTTCTTAAATGTTATATATATGATATTAGAATTTATTTCAGCAGTAGTTGTTTTTATTTTCCTTTGAGATTAACACATTAATATTAGCATATGAAAGTAAAAATTTTGGGTTTTTGTCATTGTTTCAGAATACTAGTTACATATTTCTAGAGTGTCCTAATATCTAGAAATTTTAAGCAAGCAGCATTTGGTAACATCCAGGAATTGAGCATTTTTTGAAATACTGATTGTTTAGTAAATGTAACCTTAATAGAAAACAATTTATAACCAAAGAAGTTGAATATGTTAAGTAATATTTTACCTTGATAGTAAAAACTGGGAGGGTAAATTGATATTTGTAGAGAATGATAAGAAGCTGATAGCTGTAGATTTCTGTTCTCTGCCCTGTCACTGTATGGTGTTTTTTTCCCCTACATTGAGTGTCACAGGTTAAAACAGGTTTATTTTATTCTGTGAATATCCTTGCAAGATGTTTGCTTTTTTTATTTCCCTCATTTCCATCTGTTGGTTTAAGTAGTACTGAGCTCCTGATGGGGGCTCATATAATAATTGAGAGAAAGCTTGCTAGTTAAGAAATTATTTTATTTAGATACATTTTAATTGTTGAAAGTCATAAGCTGAGTGTTTAATGGCTCATGACATTTTCTCTATATGTAAATATTTAGCCAAGACTAGGGTTTCCTATAGGTGTTTGTAGAGCTGATGTAAAAACCAAAGGAAGTCTAAAAGATATTTCAAAGTGTACCATAACCTGTACTAAAGAGTACTGTTGTGCGAGGTGTGAAAAAAAAAAAAATGTTATAACCTTTATGATGATTGCTATCCAGATTGATGATATTATCACTTAATTTCAACATTATTTCCTGTAGTGACTCAAAGTGAGTAATTGTTAATAGTTGACCTCGTCTAAAAATTGTTATTTTGATTGAATAACTTTACTTTCAAATTCAGCAAAAAGCTTCAGTAAGCTCTTTTAAATAGGCATTCCCATTTATATTGCACTCTCTGTTGTTGAAGGTCATAGTTCCTGCTCATAAGAAGCCTTTTTAGGGAAGCTGAAGTAGCAGAATGTAAAACTGAAAAATGGACGTTGCCTACAAAGGGCACAGTCTGCAAGTTAAAATTAACAGTCTTTGCTAACAGTAAACCAGTATCATTAAATAAGACAAAAGGTTCTTGTAATTGTAGGCATTAAAATTGCTATTACATGCATTTAGAAACCAAGACACAAGTAAAAATACCAGTAATTTGTCTTTTAAGCAGCTAGAATTTATTGTATATCTTCATAGCTTCAAAGATTTCTCTCATGACTCTGTAGCTGCTTTTGGTGGTAGAGTTTCCTTCCTTTCAGTATTTTATTTAAAAATATAAGTAGTATTTCTTGTATGGAGAAGAAACCTGCTGTTTTATCTTTAAAAAACTTAATAATCTGAAATGATCAAGAGAGCAAATTAGTGATATTTCAAATTAATAATAACTATTTATTTTAAAACAAGGATGAAAGGATGTTTACTTAGTTACTTAATAAAAGTGATTATTTAAAGTGCACACTTTTCTAGAGAACTTTAAGACTTTTGAGATTTTATTTTCAGTAATCATATCTCTAATTTTAAGATTTAGATTCAAGTACTTATTTGTGAGATTTTTGTTTTTAAATCTGAATTTTTGCACCTGTTGACAATCATTTATAGGTTTATGAACCACATGAAACATCATTTGGAACTTGAGAAGCAGAGCAGTGAAAGCTGGGAAAACCACACCACCTGCCAGCACTGCTACCGTCAGTTTCCCACACCATTTCAACTGCAGTGTCACATTGAAAGTACACATACCCCCCATGAATTTTCTAGTAAGTTACAATTTCATTTAAGTATTGAGTATTGTTGATTTTAACAATGTAAACTCTGAGAAAAGTTTGTTACTGAACTCTGAACAAGTGTGTTAGAAAAATAAGAATAAGAAGATAACTTTGAAATTTGAGAGTAAAGTTGAAAAAGTTAATTTTTAACTTATATAAACTTTTAAATAAAATTAGTTACTGAAATTAAAGTCCCTCTTGTAAATAGTTCACTATGGTAAATAACCTGTGCATTACACGTGGGGGACTAAATTAGAAGCCTCAGATCATAGTTTTCAAATATGAAATCAGTGCCCTACTTTTAAACTTGAATAAGAAAAGTAAATACAACGGTAGTTAAAATCACAGATTTTGGAGCAAGACAGCTTGGGTTCACATCCAAGCTCTGCCTCTTAATATGTGATCTTAGTGTGATCTCAGACAGGTCACTTAATATTTGAATAATGGGGATAATAAATATACCTGCTTCATGTTTTGATGGGAACTGAGTGAGTTAATGTAAGTAAAGTCCTTAGAACTGTGCATGGCACACAGTTAACAACTATGCAACTGTTCACCACTACCACCACCACCAATACTACTACTATTATTATTGTTGTTGTTGATATAGATGTACAAAATGAATTATATATGTATGTGATTTTGTTTATTTGCCTTGATAGGATACTTTTTAAAAAAATTGAGGTGTAATTGACATATAACATTGTATTAGTTTCAGGTGTACAACATAATGATTGAATACTTATGTGTGTATATATATCTTAAAATGGTGTAATGTCTTTTTTCCCCCACTTTTAGCCATTTGCAAAATATGTGAATTATCATTTGAAACAGAGCATATTCTTTTACAACATATGAAGGACAATCATAAACCTGGTGAAATGCCATATATTTGCCAGGTATACACATATTTTATTGTATACATCGTGTTTGTTTGGTTTGTTTGTTATCTCTTGTTTTGGTTACAAGATTTAAACCTATTAGGCCAGGCATCAGCAAATTTTTTATATAAAGGGCAAGATAGTAAGTTTTCAGGCTTTGAGGATCATAGGTCTCCGTTGCAACTAATCAACTCTGCCACTGTAGCACACAGGCAGCCATAGACAATAAGTGAATGAATGGGTATGACTGTGTTTCAATATAACTTTATTTATGGAGAGTGAAATTTGAATTTCATGTTATTTTCATGTCATGAAATATATGTTATTTTTCTAACCATTTTGATAAAATTGGTTGCTAAAATTAAAGTATCTTCTGTAAATAATTTATTAGTAGGAAGTCCCTTGGCATAACTCATACATTGTTATGTAGGGTCGGCAGACAGTTGGAATTGGCCCATAGGCCATTGTTTGCCCACTCCTGTACTAGACAAAGAAAAGCCCTGTGGCAGAAAGACAAACGTGAACTTACCTTACCCTGTAGGGGAGAATGTCGGCATACAAGGGAAATACAAAATGCTTTTACTTCAGAGAACCCTACCAAATGCTTTGGGACTAGTATTTTTCCAGAATTTGGAGGAATGGGAAAGTAAGATAAAAATAAATTGTCACTTCTGTAGCCTGGAGGCCATTTATAATCTAAAGGAAGATGCTATTTTATATAGAAGAAGAACTTTATAGGACCAGAGGTATCAGAGTTTGAAAACTCAAGTCAAGATTGGGGGTGACAGATAAAAATATCTGATAAAAATAAGGGAATCTAGTTATATTTTGGGAAGTATCCTTAAGCTTTGAAAGGTAATAACTCTTCTGTCTCAAAGATTAACTTTCGATGTTTGCATTAATGGACTTCTTGGTTGTGTAGGCATCAGAGCTGAATTAATAGTACAAAATATTCTTCTGAACAAGTGACCTATCATTCTTACTTTGAAATTGGATATCATTATAAGTTTTCAAGTTAAACTAAATCTTTTTTTTTGTAGGTTTGCAATTATAGATCATCATCATTTTCTGATGTAGAAACTCATTTTAGAACATCCCATGAAAACACTAAGAACTTGCTATGTCCGTTTTGCCTCAAAGTTATTAAAATTGCAACACCCTATATGCATCATTACATGAAGCATCAGGTGAGATTTGCCAGTTTTTATTCCTTTATGTTGTTTTAGAGAAAAGATAGGTTATGACTTAGAACATTTGTTAGATTTGTTCTGCAAGGGAAGCAGTGTTGTTCCAAATGACATGATTAATTTGCAATTTATGCTGAATTACCTGTGAAACTTCCACTTCTTTTCCTTGCTTCCTTTCTGGTGATGATGTGGTTCATACATGAAAATTCTGAAAGATAGCTAGAAATAGGAAACCTTGGATTGGAAAAAGAGAAGATGAGTGGAAGAATATCCAAAAGATTGAATATTTCGAGGCTAAGAATTACCTTCTGAGAAAGGCAATTATCAGGAACAGGGAAAAGATGAGTTTGAACTGATAAAGAAGATTGATGACTCATAATCTTGTTTTCCTCTTTCTCTTCAAACTTTATTCCCACTTTTAGCTCCCATATTATAAGAAGACATGTTGGCGTCATTGACCAGGAGTGGTCTTTTATAGCTGCCAGGTATAGAGGAAACAGTAGTGACACTTACTGCTTGATATATGAACTCTGGCAAAGAACTGTATTTAGTCCTGCTACGTAATTGTTGAGATCCAGTATTAGTGCTTATACCCATCTCTTGAACTCACTTATGGGTTCTTTTCCTGAAGCAGTTAAGTCATCCTTTGTTTGGGCTGAAAAGTTTAATGCAACACTGATCCTGTTCTTAAGTGCTTGAAAGAACAATAACAGCGCCTTTGCCAAAACCAGAAGTCAGTGGATTTGTTGAATCTGATCATGTAATCAAGTTTTGCCACCTCACTAATTAGCTCATTACATTTTCTTGTTGATTAAACTGGCATGTCAATTTATTCAGCGCTGGAGCTCACTTTGCTTTCCATTCTAGTCATTAGATAATCATGAAATCGGCTTGTGGTTCTTCATTGGGAAAGATCATAAAAGTAGAATTTCCAAATAAATTTGGGATCACCTATGTTGTGACTGGGTTGCTACCTATCCTTGAGGAGTTCTGGCAAGATCTTTCAATTCTGGGTTTCCCTGGCAATGTTCCATCAGTTGTTAATACATGTCCCCTCCCACCAATTGCTACTGGTAAATGAATTTGGTAAAGGCCTAGATTTACAAAATTAAATCATTGTTTCTTTTTAAAACAGGATTCCTCAGAAATTTTAATATGCTAATGAACATTGTAAATGTCTAGGTAAGGATATAATATGTTTTCCCCAGACTTATTTGGCTATTGAACCCTTTATTTGCTCAATATCTATTAACATTTCTTGAGGAACAGAGTTTGAGAAACACTATTCTTGGTACTCTGTATTTCTTCTTTGGCTTTTAATTTTCAAAGGGAGAATAAAGTATAAAACAGTAGTTTTATTTCATTATGGGGCTTTTAACATCATTGTCCCCATATGCTATATTAAGCTCCAGAGTGACATATAGATGTAGTAAGAATGATAATTATGAAGGAGATGTGTGGGCCAACTGTATGGGCTATGTGGGTTTTTTTTCTTTTTTTAATGTTTTTATTGGAGTATAATTGCTTTACAATGGTGTGTTAGTTTCTGCTTTATAACAAAGTGAATCAGTTATACATATACATATATCCCCATATCTCTTCCCTCTTGTGTCTCTCTCCCTCCATCCCTCCCACCCTCCCTATCCTACCCTTCTAGCTGGTCACAAAGCACCGAGCTGATCTCCCTATGCTATGCGACTGCTTCCCATTAGCTATCTATTTTACATTTGGTAGTGTATATATGTCCATATATACACTACCACTCTCTCACTTTGTCCCAGCTTACCCTCCCCCCTCCCCGTGTCCTCAAGTCCATTCTCTAGTAGGTCTAAGTCATTATTCCCATCTTGCCCCTAGGTTCTTCATGAACTTTTTTTTTTTTTTTTTTTTTTAGATTCCATATATATGTGTTAGCATATGGTATTTGCTTTTCTCTTTCTGACTTCACTCTATGACAGACTCTGGGTCCATCCACCTCACTACAAATAACTCAATTTCATTTCTTTTTATGGCTGAGTAACATTCCATTGTATATATATATATATATATATATATATATATATATATATATATATATGCCACATCTTCTTTATCTATTCATCTGTCAGTAGACACTTAGGTTGATTCCATGTCCTGACTATTGTAAATAGAGCTGCAGTGAACATTGTCATACATGACTCTTGTTGATTTATGGTTTTCTCAGGGTATATGCCCAGTAGTGGGATTGCTGTGTCGTATGGTAGTTGTATTTTTAGTTTTTCAAGGAACCTCCATACTGTTCTCCATAGTGGCTGTATCAGTTTACATTCCCACCAACAGTGCAAGAGGGTTCCCTTTTCTTCACAACCTCTCCAGCATTTACTGTTTGTAGATTTTTTGATGATGGCCATTCTGACCGGTGTGAGATGATATTGCATTGTAGTTTTGATTTGCATTTCTGTAATGATTAATGATGGTGAGTATCCTTTCATGTCTTTGTTGGCAATCTGTATATCTTCTTTGGAGAAATGTCTATTTAGGTCTTCTGCCCATTTTTGGATTGGGTTGTTTGTGCTTTTGATATTGAGCTGCATGAGATGCTTGTAAATACTGGAGATTAATCCTTTGTCAGTTACTTCTTTTGCAAATATTTTCTCCCATTCTGAGGGTTGTCTTTTCGTCTTGTTTATGGTTTCCTTTGCTGTTCCAACGCTTTTAAGTTTCATTAGGTCCCACTTGTTTATTTTTGTTTTTATTTCCATTTCTCTAGCAGGTGGGTCAAAAAGGATCTTGCTGTGATTGATGTCCTAGAGTGTTTGGCCTCTGTTTTCCTCTAAGAGTTTGATAGTGTTTGGCCTTGCATTTAGGTATTTAAACCATTTTGAGTTTATTTTTGTGTATGGTGTTAGGGGAGTGTTCTAATTTCATTCTTTTACATGTAGCTGTCCAGTTTTCCCAGCACTACTTATTGAAGAGGCTGTCTTTTCTCCATTGTATATTCTTGCCTCCTTTATCAAAGATAAGGTGACCACAGGTGTGTGGGTTTATCCCTGGGCTTTCTATCCTGTTCCATTGATCTATAGTTCTGTTTTTGTGCCAGTACCATACTGTCTTGATTACTGTAGCTTTGTAGTATAGTCTGAAGTCTGGGAGCCTGATTCCTCCAGCTCCATTTTTCTTTCTCAAGATTGCTTTGGCTATTCAGGGTCTTTTCTGTTTCCATACAAATTGTGAATTTTTTGTTCTAGTTCTGTGAAAAATGCCAGTGGTAGTTTTATAGGGATTGCATTGAATCTGTAGATTGCTTTGGGTAATATAGTCATTTTCACAATGTTGATTCTTCCAATCAAAGAACATGGTATATCTCTCCATCTATTTGTATCATCTTTAATTTCTTTCATCATTGTCTTATAATTTTCTGCATACAGGTCTTTTGTCTCCTCAGGTAGGTTTATTCCTAGATATTTTATTCTTTTTGTTGCAATGGTAAATGGGAGTGTTTTCTTAATTTCACTCTCAGATTTTTCATCATTAGTATATAGGAATGCCAGAGATTTCTGTGCATTAATTTTGTATCCTGCTACTTTACCAAATTCATTGATTAGTTCTAGTAGTTTTCTGGTGGCATCTTTAGGATTCTCTATGTATAGTATCATGTCATCTGCAAACAGTGCCACCTTTACTTCTTCTTTTCCAATTTGTATTCCTTTTATTTCTTTTCCTTCTCCGATTGCTGTGGCTAAAACTTCCAAAAGTATGTTGAATAATAGTGGTGAGAGTGGGCAACCTTGTCTTGTTCCTGATCTTCATGGAAATGGTTTCAGTTTTTCACCATTGAGGATGAGGTTGGCTGTGCGTTTGTCATATATGGCTTTCATTATGTTGAGGAAAGTTCCCTCTATGCCTATTTTCTGGAGGGTTTTTATCATAAATGGGTGTTGAATTTTCTCGAAAGCTTTCTCTGCATCTATTGAGATGATCATATGGTTTTCCTCCTTCAATTTGTTAATATTGTATATCACATTGATTGATTTGCATATATTGAAGAATCCTTGCATTCCTGGAATACACCCCACTTGATCATGGTGTATGATCCTTTTAATGTGCTGTTGGATTCTGTTTGCTAGTGTTCTGTTGAGGACTTTTGCATCTATGTTCATCAGTGATATTGGCCTGTAGTTTTCTTTTGTTGTGACATCTTTATCTGGTTTTGGTATCAGGGCGATGGTGGCCTCATAGTTTGGGAGAGTTCCTCCCTCTGCTATTTTTTTTTTTTTTTTTGCAGTATGTGGGCCTCTCACTGTTGTGGCCTCTCCCATTGTGGAGCACAGGCTCCGGACGCGCAGGCTCAGTGGCCATGGCTCATGGGCCTAGCCGCTCTGCGGCACGTGGGATCTTCCCGGACTGGGGCATGAACCCATGTCCCCTGCATTGGCAGGCGGACTTTCAACTACTGCGCCACCAGGGAAGCCCCTCTCTGCTATATTTTGGAAGAGTTTGAGAAGGATAGGTGTTAGCTCTTCTCTTAATGTTTGATAGAATTCGCCTGTGAAGCCATCTGGTCCTGGGCTATTTTTGTTGGAAGATTTTTAATCACAGTTTCACTTTTAGTGCTTATGATTGGTCTGTTTCTTCCTGGTTCAGTCTCAGAAGGTTGTGCATTTCTAAGAATTTGTCCATTTTTTCCAGGTTGTCCATTTTATTGTCAAAGAGTTGCTTGTAGTAGTCTCTCATGATCCTTTTGTATTTCTGCAGTGTCAGGTGTTACTTCCCCTCTTTCATTTTTAGTTCTATTGATTTGAGTCTTCTCCCTTTTTTTCTTGATGAGTCTGGCTAATGGTTTATCAATTTTGTTTATCTTCTCAAAGAACCACCTTTTAGTTTTATTGATCTTTGCTCTTGTTTTCTTTGTTTCTATGTCATTTATTTCTGCTCTGATCTTTGTGATTTCTTTCCTTCTGCTAACTTTGGGGGTTTTTTGTTCTTCTTTCTCTAATTGCTTTAGGTGTAAGGTTGGGTTGTTTATTTGAGATGTTTCTGGTTTCTTAAGGTAAGATTGTACTGCTATCAGCTTCCCTCTTAGAACTGCTTTTGCTTCAATCTATAGGTTTTGGGTCATCGTGTTTTCATTGTCATTTGTTTCTAGGTATTTTTTGATTTCCTCTTTGATTTCTTCAGTGATTTCTTGGTTATTAAGTACTGTATTGTTTAGCATCCATATGTTCTTATTTTTTACAGATTTTTTCCTATAATTGATACCTAGTCTCATAGCGTGGTGGTCAGATAAGATACTTCATACGATTTCAATTTTCTTAAATTTACAAAGACTTGACTTGTGACCCAAGATATGATCTATCCTGGAGAATGTTCCATGAGCACTTGAGAAGAAAGTGTATTCTGTTGTTTTTGGATGGAATGTCTTATAAATATCAATTAAGTTCATCTTGTTTAATGTATCATTTAAAGCTTGTGTTTTCTTATTTATTTTCATTTTGAATGATCTGTCCATTGGTGAAAGTGGGGTGTTTAAGTCCCGTACTATGATTATGTTACTGTCGATTTCCCCTCTTATGGCTGTTAGCATTTGCCTTATATATTGAGGTGCTCCCATGTTGGGTGCATAAATATTTACAACTGTTATATCTTCTTCTTGGATTGATCGCCTGATCATTATGTAGTGTCCTTCTTTGTCTCTTGTAATAGTCTTTGTTTTAAAGTCTATTTTGTCTGATATGAGAATTGCTATTCCAGCTTTCTTTTGATTTCCATTTTCATGGAATATATTTTTCCATCCCCTCACTTTCAGTCTGTATGTGTCCCTAGGTCTCAAGTGGGTCTCTTGTAGACAGCATATATACGGGTCTTGTTTTTGTATCCATTCAGCCAATCTATGTCTTTTGGTTAGAGCATTTAATCCATTTACATTCAAGGTAATTATTGATATGTATGTTCCTATTCCCATTTTCTTAATTGTTTTGGGTTTGTTATTGTAGGTCTCTTCCTTCTCTTGTGTTTCCTCCCTAGAGAAGTTCCTTTAGCATTTGTTGTAAAGCTGGTTTGGTTGTGCTGATTTTCTCTTAGCTTTTACTTGTCTGTAAAGGTTTCAGTTTCACTGTCAAATCTGAATGAGATCCTTGCTGGATAGAGTAATCTTGGTTGTAGGTTTTTCCCTTTCATCACTTTAAATATGTCCTGCACTCCCTTCTGGCTTGCAGAGTTTCTACTGAACGATCAGCTGTTAACCTTATGGGGATTCCCTTGTATGTTATTTGTTGTTTTTCCCTTGCTGCTTTTAATTTTTGATAGTTTGATTAATATGTGTCTTGGCGTGTTTCTCCTTGGATTTATCCTGTATGGGACTCTCTGTGCTTCCTGGAGTTTATTAACTATTTCCTTACCCATATTAGGGAAGTTTTTAACTATAATCTCTTCAAATATTTTCTAAGTTCCTTTCTTTTTCTCTTCTGCTGGGACCCCTATAATTCGAATGTTGGTGCATTTAATGTTGTCCCAGAGGTCTCTGAGACTATCCTCAATTCTTTTCATTCTTTTTTCTTTATTCTGTTCTGCAGTAGTTATTTCTACTTTTTTATATTCCAGGTCATTTATCCTTTCTGTGCCTCAGTTATTCTGCTCTTGATCCATTCTAGAGAGTTCTTAATTTCATTTATTGTGTTGTTCATGATTGTTTGCTCTTTAGTTCTTCTAGGTCCATGTTAAACGTTTTTTGTATTTTCTGCATTCTATTTCTACGATTCTGGATCATCTTTACTATCATTACTCTGAATTCTTTTTCAGGTAGACTGCCTATTTCCTGTTCATTTGTTAGGTCTGGTGGGTTTTACCTTGCTCTTTCATGTGCTGTGTGTTTCTTTGTCTTCTCATTTTGCTTAACTTACTGTGTTTGGGATCTCCTTTTCTCAGGCTGCAGGTTCATAGTTCCCGTTGTTTTTGGTGTCTGCCCCCAGTGGCTAAGGTTGGTTCAGTGAGCTGTGTGGGCTTCCTGGTGGAGGGGACTAGTGTCTGTGTTCTGGTGGATGAGTCTGGATCTTGTCTTTCTGGTGGGCAGGTCCACGTCTGGTGGTGTGTTTTGGGGTGTCTGTGACCTTATTATGATTTTAGGTGGCCTCTCTGCTTATGGGTGGGGTTGTGTTCCTGTCTTGCTAGTTGTTTGGCATATGGTGTCCAGAACTGTAGTGTAGGTTACTGGTCGTTGAGTGGAGCTGGGTCTTGGCATTGATTTGGAGATGTCTGGGAGATTTTCGCTGTTGTATATTACGTGGAGCTGGGAGGTCTCTGTTGGACCAGTGTCCTGAACTTTGGCTCTCCCCCACTCAGAGGCACAGGCTTGACTCCTGGCTGGAGCACCAAGAGCCTGTCATCCACACGGCTCAGAATAAAAGGGAGAAAAAAGGAAAGAAAGAAAGAAAAAGATAAAATAAAATTTAAAAGTTATTAAAATAAAAAACAAAAATTATTTTAAAAATTTTGAAAGTAATTAAAAAAGAAAGAAGAGAACAACCAAACCAAAAAACTAATCCACCAATAACAAGCACTGAAAACTATACTAAAAAAAAAACAAAAACAAAAACAAACAAAAATACTCACAGACAGAACCCTAGGACAAGTGGTTAAAGCAAAGCTATATAGACAAAATCACACACAGAAGCATATGCATACACACTCACAAAAAGAGAAAAAGGGGAAAAAAAAATATTGTTGCTCCCAAAGTCCACCTCCTCAATTTGGGATGATGCGTTGTCTATTCAGGTATTCCACAGATGCAGGGTACTTCAAGTTGATTGTGGAGATTTAATCTGCTGCTCCTGAGGCTGCTGGGAGAGATTTCCCTTTCTCTTCTTCGTCTGCACAGCTGCTTGGCTTCAGCTTTGGATTTGGCCCTGCTTCTGCATGTAGGTCACCTGAGGGCGTGTGTTCTTCGCTCAGACACGATGGGTTAAAGGAGCAGCTGATTCGGGGGCTCTGGCTCACTCAGGCTGGTGTGAGGGACGGGTACGGAGTTCGGGGCGGGCCTGCGGCGGTAGAGGCCAGTGTGATGTTGCACCAGCCTGAGGCGTACTGTGCGTTCTCCCAGGAAGTTGTCCCTGGATCATGGAACCCTGGCAGTGGCGGGCTGCACAGGCTCCCGGGAGGGGTGGTGTGGAGAGTGACCTGTGCTTGCACACAGCCTTCTTGGTGGCTGCAGCAGCAGCTTTAGCATCTCATGCCCATCTCTGGGGTCCGTGCTGATAGCCACGGCTCATGCCCGTCTCTGGAGCTCCTTTAAGTGGTGATGTTAATCCCATCTCCTGGCACACCAGAAAACAAAGAGGCAAGAAAAAGTCTCTTGCTTCTTAGGCAGGTCCAGACTTTTTCCCGGACTGGCTCCCGGCTAGCTGTGGCGCACTAGCCCCATCCCAGCAGGTGAGCAGACAAGCCTCTTGGGCTAGTGCGTGCTGGTCAGCACCTGTCCTCTGTGGGGGAATCTTTCCACTTTACCCTCCACACCCCCGTTACTGCACTCTCCTCCATGGCTCTGAAGCTTCCCCCCTCCACCACCCTCAGTCTCCGCCTGCAAAGGGGCTTCCTAGTGTGTGGAAACCTTTCCTCCTTCACAGCTCCCTCCCACTGGTGCAGGTCCTGTCCCTATTCTTTTGTCTGTGTTTTTTCTTTGTTCTTTTGCCCTACCCAGGTACGTGGGGAGTTTCTTGCCTTTTGCGAGGTCTGAGGTCTTCTGCCAGTGTTCAGTAGGTGTTCTGTAGGAGTTGTTCCACATGTAGATATATTTCAATGTATTTGTTGGGGGGAAGGTGATCTCCACGTCTTACTTGTCCGCCATCTTGAAGCTCCTCCCTAGTTATGTGATTTTTAATCAGTTTTTATACCCTGAGTTTTATGTCTTCAGTTGCCATGCGTGTCCAGTTTTCTTTTTTGTTTATTTGGAGCACCTAGTAGGTAGACAGCCAGCAGTTAAGAGGGGAAAGTCTATCAATAAGAAGGATCATCATGCATCCTTCAAGAAATTTACAATTTGTATGATTATTTACAAAGGACTGGAAAATTATAGCTGAGCAAAAACTTGTAACTGAGGTGACATTATTAGAGCAATATGAGATAATAAGAATTGTTGACTCTATGGCTTATTTTATTGTTTTAGAAGACTTTGGTTGTAACTTTTGTTTAAGACAATGTATTGTTAGGTCTTGGGTGATTTTAGAGCTAACAATCTAGTTGTTATGACTTTTAAGAAATAATGAAAGTGGTTTTGTTTTAGATTAGATCTTTAATAAAAACAGTAAGCAGTTAACATATGCAGTCATTTACCTTATGACAGCAACAGGTGCTTTACATGCATTATCTTGTTGCATCCTCACAATCACCCTTAGAGATGAGGAAACAAAGTTTTGGAGAAAGTAAGTTGCTCCATGTCACATTACCTAATAAAAAGCAGAGTTAAAATTTGATTTCTGAGTCCAGCCTTTTACTGTTCTATCACAGAGTCAGATTTCATTTTGGTATTATTAGGTCTAAGGTCAGAAATTACATATAGTCAGTATTACCCTAAACAGTGTAGTATGCTTATCCAAAATTCAACACAGACAATTATTTCTCTACCCTTGGAATAGATCACCACCTCTTTGGTTAAACATCATGTTATTAAAAAATGTACTGTGTCTTTATCACCTTTTACACATTTAAATGCATACATACACAAGAGAACTGTACAAGACTTGTGTCCAACTAAGGGCATAGTAGATTAATGTATTCTATCTCAGGATTCTGGATGTATTTTCATTGAATGGAATGGCAGACATTTTGAACTAGTTAAATTGTACCTTCTGCTCATATGCACTTTCTGTCAGTCTCTTGCTTTCTGCCTTACTGTCCATTTATTTAACAAATATTTATTGAGTGCCTTACTAATGCCAGAGACTGTTTTAGATATTACATAGCAGTGAACAAAACAAAGTTTGTGTCCTCTGGAATTTGGATTATAGTGGAGAAAAATAATAAATATATGTGTACTTAAATTTGAAGGTATATGTGTACTAGCTGGAAATAAGTACTGTAGAAGGAAAATGTGGAGGATAAGGAGTACCTAGGATTGGGGAGATGTTGGGAGTGGAGGAGTGGAGTGGTTGCTGTCTTGTATATATAGTGGCCAAAAACGGGCCACTCTGAAGGAAATAAAGGAGTAAGCTGTGAGGAAATCTGGGAGAAGTAACATTATATTGGGAGTGAAGTGAGTGTGTACCTGGGGCACTCAAAGAACATCACAGAGGCCAGTTGTGGCTGGAGCAGAGTAAAGTAATAAGAGGAAAAGTAGTAGGAAATAAGGTTGTAGCAATAGAATGCAGGCCAGTTCATACAGAGCCTTGTAAACCAGAATCAGGACTTTGGAAAACCATCAGCATTTTAAGCATGTGAAAGATCTGCCACGTTTTAAGATCATTGGCAGCTGTGAGGAGAATAGACCATAGGGAAGAAAGAACATGAAAGGAAGAACATAGGAGGTTATTGTTAGTCAAATTGAGTGTCTTGGACAAGTATTGTAGCAGTGGTTGAAGGTAGTAAGTGGAAATATTATGACAGTTTTTGAAGGTAGAGCTGACACCTTTTATTAATGGGTTGGATATCGGATGTGACCAAGTTTTTTGTCCTAAGCAGCTGCAAGAGTGGAATTTTCATATACTGTCATATGGTGAAGACTGAGGAAAGAGCATATTTTGGGGGGCAGGGAGGTAGGGAAGAAATCCAGAATTCAGTTTTGTCCATGTTGGTTTGAGATGCATATTAGACATCAAGTAGTGATATCAAGTAGGTAGTTGGATAGATGATACTTAAAGGCATGAAATGAAAAGGTAACATCGGGAGGGATTATAGATAGAGAAAAGATTTCTGGATACTGGATTCTGGAGAACTTTTTTTCTGTCCTCTTGACTTGGTATCTGTTTCTTGCCCACGTTTTCTCTTTTTCTTCCTCTTCTTTGAGCAATTATGAGTAAATTTAAGTTGCCTGTACCTCCAAGAATGCATCACACTTCTAAAACAGTCTTAAGATGCATCTAAAATACAATACAAACATAATATATTTATATATTGCTTTGAACTTTGTAAAGAACTTTTATTTATGAAATGCCTGCTGTGTGCCAGTACTGTGCTAGGTACTTCCCAGTGTATTATCTGTTCTAATTTTATAAATGACTGATTGTATTTAAAAGGAAATAGTGATGTATCTGGAAGATCGTAGCTTTAGAGAAAACATTCTTTTGTATTTATATGTTGTTTCAGTTTATATATATGTTTGCATATACATATATAATTTTTAAATTAATGAGAGCATAAATATCAATATTATAGTTGATATTGTGTAGTAGAAAGAACACTGGATTAGGTGTCTGGCAATTGTCACTGAATAGCTATGGGAAAGTGATTTGGATTTTTCTTGGGTCCCATCTGTGGAATAATAACAGGATTAAGTTTGAGGAGGGACTTAGTCAAGGGGTCTCAGCCAGTAAGTAGATTGGGAATAGTTGTTTTTCTTTATGCTTCCATATCCACACTGTCCAATGTTGTAACCACTAGCCATATGTGGCTATTTAAACTTAAATTAATTAAAATTAAATAAAATTTAAAATTTGTTTACTCAGTTGCACTTGGCACATTTCAGGTGCTCATTAACCACATATGTCTAGTTGCTACTGTATTGGGCAGTGCAGCTCTAGAACATTTTGATCATTGAAGAAAGTTTTATTAGACAACACTGCTTTATACAACCCTTGCTATAACAACTTTCTTTGAAATCTGTGGTTGGCTATTTGAATTTATTTTTCCAACTTGTCAACCAACTAGAAATAGCAAAAATTAAAAAGAATTTACTATTTTATAGGATAAAAATGTAGTATAGTTCATTTTCACAGTATCATATGTCTAAGTACTTTAAAATTATAATTAAAAGAGCTTTCATAGCACTATTGAGAGAACTTTCATTAGAATCTTTTGATGCAACTTTCATGTTCAATGTCTGGATAGTAACAGACATTTTTGAAACCTAAATACTAATGCAAAGAATGTTTTAAAAATAAAATAATATTGTGCTATTATATATGATAAGAGATGTAAAATACTAGTTTTAAAATTAGTATCATTAAAATTAAATCAGAGCAGTTTCAGGACACAATATTTGTGGTTGTAGAAATTATTTTTCTTCACTTTTTCTGTTTTCTAAACAGAAAAAAGGAATACATCGTTGTACAAAATGCAGACTACAGTTTTTAACATGCAAAGAGAAAATGGATCACAAGACTCAGCATCATCGGACATTTATAAAACCTAAACAACTAGAAGGATTGCCTCCAGGAACAAAAGTGAGTTCAAATATGTGGTAGTTTAACATTTTGTATGATAATAAACATTAACTCCTGCCTGGTTTTATTTATTGAATATAATATTTTTAAAATGATTTCTGATTTAATTAAGACTTTAATTTTAGGTTTTACCATTCCTATATTTAGGAATAAAACTTCTAACCATTACTTTTTGGTCAGTAGTGTGTGCAACTCTAGAGTGGTATTCCTTTGTAAAAAGTATAGCTAGATTAACTGTTCCAGGGGCAATGGTTATGTCAATGTTACATAGGCTATTTTGGAGCTATTCCAGTTGGCAGTGTATATGTCATTTTTATCTGTTAAACTGTAAGATGCTTGAGATCAGGAATCATGTTTTATTTATCTTTGTGTCCTCAGCATCTGGTATAGTGCCTTGAATGCTGTAGGTTCTCAGATGTTTATTGAAATTGTTATTACTGAGTCTGCTCTCAGAGAAGCAAGTTCTGCTGCTGGATAGCATTATGTTTTAAGTGAGCAAACACATGTCTGACTGCATACTGATGATTGTAATTTACTTTTCCCTTTTTGCCTTATATACCTCTGTTTTCTCTGACTTCTTTATACACAGTCAGCTCTTGAATATTTGCTCCAGTGGAGGGAAACAGAGGCATGGATAATCCAAAGTGAAATAATCCCCAAAACATTTATATTTGGCTTTGGGTTCTTACCTTTGAATGTGGGTATGTCTGTTATTTGAATTAACTAAAACAATATAAAGCCATGCTCTGAAGACCTAGAGCAAGAGAAGCTATCCAGCATCCTTCCCTGCAATCCATTCATTCCATGCTGGGACTAGACATGCAGAACACTAATGTAAGCAGTGCAGTCCTCTCTCATATTTTCCCTTAATAATAATAATAATAATAATGATACTAAATGTTTTTATAGCAACTTAGAATTCGGCTTTTGTTATGTTTATTCACATATTATTTAAACTATATAGTAAGCCAGTGAGGTAGATGAGGGAAGTATTGTCCCTTATTATAGATAAAGAAGCTTAGGATGTTACAGATTCAAGGTCACATGGCTAGAAAGGAGTGGTATTAGCTTTAACCTCACGTCTTTTGATTCCTAGTCCAGTGCCTTTGTATGATACTAAAGCACATGTTTTTCATGGTACTTCCTCATAGGCTGTTCCTCAAATACATGGGGGGGGTGTATAGTCAAATGATTAATGAGAAAGTTGGAGCAGTTGTGTTTTTCATTGTCAACCAGCAAATATAATTTCTTAATATCAAATGTTAAGTCTTGTATTAGCTTCCTTTAAGGAAATTCTAAGTATTATTAAACTCGCCATGCAGTATAGTGAATTGATATAACCCCTCACATAACCTTTGTAAACATAAATCCTGCCCAATGAGCCTCTGGAAAGAAGTCACATTTGCTGTAGATCTGTTTGTTTCATAGTTGTCGAAGGGTAACACAGTCCTTTCTAGGCTTTGAGATTTAAATTTTGACCTCTGTGTTTGTGAATTTTTAGTTATATCAGAGCATAGAAATAGCTATGGAATGTGCTCTTTTAATATTCATATAATTTGCTTTAACTCCTAATTATCCATTAATAACTCTTAACATATAACTGATATCAGTATAAAAATGTAAGATTACAAATGAGTAAATATCAAGTTTAATTTCATTTAATTGATATGAACATTTAGAATAAATGGAAGACTTACCAGTTATAGTTTATACTTGCCCTTTCCAAGAACTTGATGTTTAACTTTTCGTTATGCAGTGATATTTTAACAGTAATGCAGTGATTAATTTTCTAAAGCAAATATTGTCTTCATTTTTGTAGGTTACTATTCGAGCTTCAGTTGGCCCTCTTCAATCAGGATCTTCAACTACACCTACCATTAGTGCAAGCACTTCTACCCTTCAGCTCTCACCTCCAAGGACTAAAAATATAACTGCTAAAAATCCCACAAAATCTAACACAAGTAAACCTAATATAACTAAATCCATTGCAAATAAACCTAATGCAAGTAAGCCTAATGGAAGTAAATCTAAATACAAATCAAAAATATCTAATATGCAAAAGAAACAAAGCACATTGGCTAGTAGCAATAAAAAAAGTAAAGTCAATACAGCACTGAGGAATTTAAGGTAATCTTTATTCTTGATACACAATACTAATTTAATCTTAAGTATAAAAACTTTATTTAATATAAATTTACCCTATTACACAGCTCTCTTGTACATTTATACACTGTCACTTAAGGCCAAGCAAATAATAAAAAATATTTTTACAACAGTTGAACAGTACATGAATTACTGTTTTTCTTTAATATTCATTTATTACACTGGTGTTTTATGTTGTGCTTATATCTTGTGATGTTTGAATTGGTTAATTTAACCAATTGATTAATCCCTTTATTCCAGTAAGAAACATTAGCTGATATAGATTTTTTTATACTTATTCTAGCTGCTGTTCCAGAGCAGATTTTTCAAATAATTCTGTGTTTGAAGATGTTAATTTAAACACCTTAGCTTTAATTAACAGAAAATTAATAAGGCGGTCCCTTATTATTTTTATTTTAAAATATATTTTTATCATTTTCTTTATATCTCTATAAGGTGTCGTCGGGGAGTTCACAAGTGCATTGAGTGTTGTTCTGAAATAAAAGATTTTGCAAACCATTTTCCTACATATGTCCACTGTAGTTTTTGCAGATACAACACTAGCTGTAGCAAAGCCTATGTGAATCATATGATGAGGTAAGATGAGTTAAACATCTATAATTACCAATTAAAATTACAGTTCAGCAAGTTTGTTTTTGAAAACAGTTATCCTATTAGAAGTCAGTTTTTCTTTTCTAAGAAAACTTCTATTTTTTGGCATAGTAATTCATGAAGTTCCTGGAAACTTGAATTTTAAGAACAGTTAGACTAATGAAATTAGGATAGGTTTGTTAGGGAAAATAGTTTTTCTATGGGAATTTTTTTTCCTATAGAACTTTCAAACATGGTTACTTCCAAAGACAGAAAAGTAAATGTTTTAAGTCTATTTATGAAACAAATACATGTAATCTCATGAGTGTTATTCTCTTCAAAGCAGTCACTTTGAGAGATTCCAGGGTTTTCAGTGATGTTAGAAACTTCATTGAGTCTTTTTCTCTCTCTCTCTTTTTCTCTGTAATCCATCTGTCTGTCCATCCATCCATCAAGCCATATCTCCTTGCATTCATTCAGTGAAATGAGAGACTATTTCAGTCATGATGCCATTGTTGGAATTATTTTTCTTTAATTCATTCAACTTAGATAATTTGAGTATTCTATGCAGAGAAAGCCTTCATAGCCTATGTTATCTTCATTTGTATCTCATTAGTTGGGGCATCCTTCAGGATGGATTTTTATTTTTAAAAAAATAGTCAAAAATTGGGACTTCCCTGGCAGTCCAGTGGTTAAGACTCTGGGCTTCCAGTGCAGGGAGCGTGGGTTCCATCCCTGGTCAGGGAACTAAGATCCCACATGCCACGTGGTGTGGAAAAAAAAAAAGAAAGAAAAAAATAGTAACGACAGATTATGAGAATAAAACATTTAAAAAATAAATAAAATTTTTAAAAAGTCAAAAGTTGTTCAGATATAATCCAGTTAGGTTGATTTTTCAAAGTGAGGTTCCATTTTTTCAAAAGTTAGAATTAGAATATGATTAATAAAAGTGATTTTCTTATAGATCACAACATGACCTCTGTGTTACTTTCTGATCATTATCAGGTACTCCTTTCAAGGGCTCTCCCACATTTCTTGACGGCTCCAGAACCTCCCTCACAGTTTTTTAACCACCTTGATGACTAGCCTGACATTATGATAACTTGACTTCTTTAGTGCCAGTGCTTTACATCACCTTTAAACTTGTTGTACCCCCTTTCTTACCACAGTACTATTTTAATCTTGTCATATATACTGTTCATTTATTTTGAATTCCCATTTCCCAATGACTTTCTGGGCTTTGAGTTCTTTTTCCAGTCCAGCAGCACCTATCTAACTATAGTCATCCTAACCCTCAGGGTCATCTGGTTTGATTGCTGCTTTGTTTTTGTTCTAGAATCCTTTACACATTTAGTCCTGCTCACCTGGCATAAAGGCCAAAGACTTGACCATCTTTTTCTTCTGAACTTTATGCTCAGTTCTAGATGCCCAAACAATGCTTGATTCAATCAACTCTGACTCATGATCTTTAACTTGAATTGGGTCCTATCTTTTTATTTTAAAATATTTCTTTATTCTTACCTACAGTATCTGATTAAACATTTTTTTGGTACTCTAAAGATTTTATTTTGGCTTCTCTTAGTTATTAACATGGCCTACAAATACTCAGTTGGAGGTCATCCTTTTAATTAATCTTTTCGCCTCAAATTTTTTTCCTGTTACATTTATCCAGGCATTAATCTCAGAAATCAAACATGTTCTGCTTCTCCAAAGTTAACCCTGCCCCTTATCTCCTCTAATTCTTCCACAACTTCATTCAGTTAATTTGCAACTTCATCTTCTATCTACCAGGTTCCTTCTGCTTACAAATTATTTCAGGTATTTTTTTTAAGATGAGAGAGACTTGTCCTTACTGCCTACTTTCCTTATCTCTTGTCTTCTTATTACCATGAACATTTGTAAAAAGTATTTGTTACTAGCATATTCGTGATTCATTTCTTTACCTTTTAATTTGAGTATCATCCTCACCTACCAACTAACACTGCCCCTTTAAAGATTATCTGTCAAGTACTGATCCCCATATTGATTCACTTTTTTTCACTCTTACTACTCTATGACTTCTTCTTTTTTTTTTTTTTTTTTTGTGATATGCGGGCCTCTCACTGTTGTGGCCTCTCCCGTTGCGAAGCACAGGCTCCAGACGCGCAGGCTCAGCGGCCATGGCTCACGGGCCCAGCCGCTCCGCGGCATGTGGGATCTTCCCGGACCGGGGCACGAACCCATGTCCCCTGCATCGGCAGGCGGATTCTCAACCACTGCGCCACCAGGGAAGCCCTCTATGACTTCTTTAGAGTCATTGTTGTCACTCACTTTTGAAACTGTTCTCCTCAGCTTGTGTTTAACCGTTACCACGATTTTTCTTCTTCCTTTTTGCCTCCACCTATTCATTGACATTTCTTCCTTCACCTCTTCTTGCCTCCTTACATTTCCTTTCTTCATAATGTAACCACTGTCACTTTTACCTTTCAACTTTGAATCTTCCAGTTTCATTCCTTAGTTTTCCTGAGATCTAACTCTGTATTTCTAATTATGTTGTGTTTTGTTTTGTTTTTTACCTGTGACTCATTGGCATCTAAAAAGAACCTAAATAAACCAAACATTATCATCTTTACAGAATTCACTTTACTACCATCCAAATACTCTTTCAGGGCATCATTTTTGTGAAGGTGGAATACCAGCTGGAAAAAAATTCACTGTTTCAAGTATCTTAAACTTGTGAAGTTCTCTTGATCTGCCACTGTGCATCATGGCTTCCTGAGACAACACCTTCTGCATCCTGCCTCTCTGCCTCCCACCTACTACAGTGGACTACACCTATAATCCATTTCCTCTAAACCAGGCCCCGGCCATCCTTTCCCAAGTGTACTTATGTGTAGAATGTCTCTTGTTCTTTGACAAATGTATGGCTCCCCAAATGCGGCCTTAATTCTGTCCTTAGTTTATAGGGGAGCAAATTGGAAAATATTTTGTGTTTTCCTAAGCCAAGGGTCATTCTACTCTTCCCTCTCCCATTTATCATAGGCTTCTCATTTGTCCTATAAAACCTCCAAATCCATTCTATTCTAAAATATTCCCAATTAGCCCAACTCCCTTCTACCCTTATCCCAATTCCCAGTGAGCCCCGACCCTGCACTTTATTGTCAGGACACACAATCTTACTCATGGTTATCGCCTCATGTGGAACTGAAAGCTTCCATTGCCACTCTTATGGTTTGGTAGATCACTTTTCCTTTTTCTCTACTTCATATGTACCCTTGCCTCACTCACTGCCTTAGATATCCCATTGAATGGCCCAACCACTACTTCTTCCCAGTGTGAATTCTTGTTACAGCCTTGAGTTTTATATGTACAGAAACTTCATTTTCTCCAGAGGATAAGTCCCTTCAGTCCCTGTCCTATACTACCTCTGTACTCTCAGTTCTTTTCCCCTCCAGTCTCAGACTGCTCTTCTCCAGAATAAACTTTCTTCCATACTCATTTTTGACAGTGGCTTTTCCTTATTCTTTGTTAGTCCCTGGAATGCCCCTGTCCTTCCTTTCACTTTACCTCCTTTGAAGTGTCTGATCACCACAACCACTCACAGGGATCATTCCTCGCTTTGAGTTGTGTGCCATTCATCTGTTCTGCCTTTTGTTATGTTTGTTTGTATCTGTATTATCTCCTTGAGAAGAAGGGGCTCTTTGTATTTACCATGTCACCTAGCACATTACAAACAGCAAGTGAGAATCATTATTTTAATTATAAAAGAAAGCCTCTAAATAAAGTCTCAAAAGAGGATATTTAAAAATCTTATGCAGTTGGAGCATTTTTAGAATAAGACTCTTACAAAGAATAGTATCATTAAACATACAATTTTTAAGTGATTTTTTTTAAAAAGTAGCATTATTTGGGTTTGGTTGTTTAAATTATTGCACCCTGTTTGCTTATAGCTTTCAGGTAGCAGTAGAAATCACCTGAAAAAATGCAAATGCATTACTGTGTAATATTGCTATTATTTTTCAACATTATGTATAAGAAAGAAGGCTTTTTTTCTCTACGTGTAATAGAATTAAGGTAACAGCCATAAGTACCTAATATCTCTTTTTCTAGAAGAGCTTACTGTTTGCTAAGAAGTGTGGTAAGCTGGTGGTGAAGAATCTGACAAATCTGGATTTGAAACCAAGCTTCACCATTTATTTATTACATGTGTGACTTTGGGCAAATTACTTAACTGATTCCCATTTTCCTTTTCTTAAAGGGAAAGTTACAGTGATTATTAGAGGAAATCTACTTAAAGTGCTTAATAAAATGATTTGCACTTAGGAGATATTCAAGTAATTATAGGTATTATTTCTAAATTGTCATTATTCGATATCGTAAAGTCCTTGCCTTTAATTTTCACCATTTAGTAGGAGAGATATATTTACCTAGCTTAATGTGATAAACAAATGACTGTGAGAGCCCAGAGAAGGTAAGGATGAATTCTTTAAACAAGAAATGAGAAGGTATTGTATAAATGACATTTCATTTAGGCTTTGAAGGATGATTTAAAAATTTTCCAAGGAAAAAGAAAGCTGGTATAACAATTTGTTCCTATATAATAATAAGACAGATTACTGAATGAATTTTTATAGGATATGCTTTAGTTCATTATATTTTTTATATAGATTTATTGGCACTAAATAATAGTCATTAGAAGAACAGTTAAGATTATTGTAATGGCATCATAAATGGTCTTCTGTCCACAACCCACCCCTTTGGCCCTTTTCCATTTCTTCCTTTCTTTTTTACTAATATCTGGTCAGGATATTTTTGGCCTAAAATCCTTTACCTTCCTAATATTAATAGGGTGAAGTTCAGATTTTCTGGAGAATGTAAGACCTTTTAATGTCTAATTCCTAACTACTTTCCCAAGAGCCTTCAACTTATTTTCTTTGCTTTGCCTGGAGTAAGTCAGTACAGTACCTTCCTAACTGTAATGTACTACTAATTGTTAGCTGACTTCTCCATTTACCTGCAGCTTTCCCTCATGCAACCACAAAACTGTGTGTGTGTCACTGTTGATGTTTATCCTGTGATAATGAATATGTATTCACTTGTTTAGCAAATGTTTATTAGGCATTTATTCTGTACCAGATGCTTTTTGACTACCTTCCCCCCCAAACCCTGGACCACGAACTCTAAGGCAGACAACCTGCTTTATTGTATCATCAACCTCTAGTCTGGTGTCTTAATAGTAGACATACTGTCAATATTGTTGCATACTTTTTTTTTTTTTTTTTTTTTGTGATACGCGGGCCTCTCACTGCCGTGGCCTCTCCCGTCGTGGAGCACAGGCTCCGGACGCACAGGCTCAGCGGCCATGGCTCACGGGCCCAGCCGCTCCGCGGCACGTGGGATCCTCCCGGACCTGGGCACGAACCCGCATCCCCTGCATTGGCAGATGGACTCTCAACCACTGCGCCACCAGGGAAGCCCTGTTGCATACTTTCGTATTTTTTCAGAGGTAAACTTTTTACTTATATCAAAGCAAGATGGCCAAAAGGAGTTTTTTTTTGCCTCTAGTCTTATTGAGGTAAAATTTATATACAATAAAATGCATCTATTTTTAGAGAATAGCTTTTAGAGAATAGCTTTTTAGAGAATAGATTTTAATGTTATGTTTTACTGTATCGTAATAAAAATCTTAACCTTTTTTTCCCTTTCTTAGATTATTTCCCTATTGTTATCAACTTTACACAGGTCTAATAGGAAGAAGAATGGTAGTTTTTATTTCCCTCTTTATTGGTGAGCTACAGATCCACTTTTCCATTCCTATAATACAAAACTAGAAGAATGGAATTTGTGTAATAAATATAAATAAAATGACAGTATAAGTCTTTTTTTATAGGTAGGGAACTCTAAAACTGGATTCAGACAACTAAAATTTTAAAAGTACCAACATTTTAATAAGGTACAAGTTAAAGACAGAAATGGAAGCCATCAAAAGACCCTAAAACGTAATTTTTTCCTCTCCTCTTACCAAATAAAGAAACTGAAACAGTCTGTTGAGAAGGAAGAAGGAGTTTTTTAAAGTTACTTTTAAATCTCATTTAAAAAAATAATTTACTTGGTTCACATTATTTGGGAATCAGATAAAATCTGGGACACACTCTGAGGAAATACAGTTATGTGCACAAACTTTTGCATATAATTTCAGTGGTTCCCAACCTCTTGATGGTTTCTTCCTAAAAAAAACCGTTCAGTTATTTTTGTCATGTTATGCTGAATTTATAAACTCATTAGTAGTAGTTATCCCCAGATTAAAGAAACAACTATTGGAAATTTTCTGAGAATGTTCTCTGGGGATTATAACTGGTCAGAGTATTTCTTTTCCCATACACACATGCTCTGCTGGTGATGGTTGTCTTGTATCTGAGACTTAGAATTGACTTCGTGTGTTGGCTACTTTAGGTCTATCATTGCAAGCTCCTGCGCCTCAAACTTTAGCTTGCATAAGAATTACTGAAAAAGCTCATTAAAACAGATTCCTGGGGCTTCCCTGGTGGTGCAGTGGTTGAGAGTCCGCCTGCCGATGCAGGGGACACGGGTTCATGCCCCGGTCCGGGAGGATCCCACATGCCGCAGAGTGGCTCGGCCTGTGAGCCATGGCCGCTGAGCCTGCGCGTCCAGAGCCTGTGCTCCGCAACTGGAGAGGCCTTAATAGTGAGAGGCCACAATAGTGAGAGGCCCGCATACCGCAAAAAAACAAAAAAAACCGATTCCTGGGCCCCACTGCCAGAGCTTAATTCAGTAGCTATGTGGGGATGGCACAAGACTGCATTTCTAAATGAGCTCCCAGATGAAGCTGATGTTACTAGTCTATGACTCCACTTTTATCTGTGCTAAGTAGTACTGTGCTAAGCCGATCCTGGTTTTCTAGTATAGGAAAGCTTTCCTTATCAGATTTAAAAGGGTATGTAAAAACTATCGTCATTGGCTACAAAGCTTGGTTAGGGGTTTTCTGTTCTGTGCTTAGGGGAAGCATTGTTTTAGCTCAAGAGTTCTGCTTTAATTTGTTTTTTTTTTTAAAAAAAACCCTCTACTAGTAATTGCAAAGAATTCTAAATGTTTTATTTTACAAATGGTAAACAGTGGCATTTAGCTCAACTACTGTTTACTTCCAGGATAATTTGGAATCTACTCCCCTTCCTCAACACAAACATGTTGGAAAAGGATTTTTAAAATGATTCTTATTGGTAACCACTCATAGCAAAAATGTTATTAGCAAAACTTTTAAATTGTTTTCAGCTCTTAACAGTTTAAGAAAATAATTTGATGTGCTTTACTTTTTTAAACTCTTGAGTATTTCCTTTTTTTATGTGAGGGTGAGGTGCTAATCATATAAGAATATGCTTAGTGAAATACATTTCACTAGAAAATAAATAGATAAGTTGGAATGTAAGCTAAAATGCTGAATGAAACAGGGATGATGAACATTATATTATTATTTATATCATAATATTTTATTCAAAACTAGAGATTTAAGTATAGACTTGATATATAGCTATAAAGTAATATGACTTACTGTATAGTAAAATTAATAAAATCTGTTTTGTCTCTCCCAGCTTTCATAGTAATCGTCCAAGTAAAAGGTTTTGTATCTTTAAGAAGTATTCAGAAGATCTCAGGTAACTAGTTGATCTTTTAAATTTTTTTCTATTGAAAAATTATATGACTTAAATCTTTTGTATATAACTTTTTTATTGAGATACAGTTCATATACCATGCAATTCACACATTTAAATTGTACAATTAATAGTTTTTGGTATATTCACAGAATTGTACAGTTACCACAGTTAATTTTAGTACATTTTTATCACTTTAAAAAGGCACTCTGTACCCGTTAGTGGTTATCTCCATTTCCTTCCAATTCCTTTCATCCCTAAACAACCACTAATCTACTTTCTGTCTATTTAGATTTGCCTATTCTGAACATTTCATGTAAATGGTATGATAAAATATGTGATCCTTTGTGATTTGTGTCTTCCATTTAGCATAATGTTTTCAAGATTCATCCATATTGTAGCATATATCAGTGCTTCTTTTTCTTATTGCTGAATAATATTCCATTGTATGTATACATGATAGTTTGTTTATCCATTTAGGTTATTTTAACTTTGAATCTGTTGTGAATATTGCTGTTGTGAACATTTGTGTACTCATTTTTGTTTGGACATGCCTTTTCATTTTTCTTTAGTATATATCTAGGATTAGAATTGCTAAGTTGTATGGTAACCCTATGTCAAGCCTTTGAGGAACTGCCAGAGTGTTTTACAAAGTACCTGATTAGTCTATATTCTCTCGCTGAATTTGTTTCAGGAGTGACCAATGGTGTCAAGATGAAGTCTTCATGTATTTGCACAGTAAAATGAGAACAAAAATAGGGCTGTCCAACAATATTTGAAGTTAAAAAAAGATACCTAAAATATGTAGTAAAGTGACTAACACTTTTTCAGTTTTGAAGTAAATTTCTTAAACTACTGGAATTCTTGAAATTAGTATGTAATCTGTATAATTCTTTTTCTTTTTCAAATTAAGAGAAGTGTACAACTTGCTTACTGTGCAGAAAGAACTGTTGATGAATATTTCTGAAGACATTGAGAATTTGGTTTTACCACACACT
Source organism: Kogia breviceps (assembly GCF_026419965.1). Lineage (NCBI taxonomy): Eukaryota > Metazoa > Chordata > Mammalia > Artiodactyla > Physeteridae > Kogia > Kogia breviceps. The sequence continues at coordinate 144,627,572 of NC_081312.1, forward strand.
TATCTCAGAATTCACTGAGCACCATGTTTTTCATATTCTTCTGAATTCTTTAGACCCCACTGCTCTTTATTTTTTGCTCATGTCACCTTTGCGACCTGAAATATCAATATCTTTGCTGCACCAAGCTAATCTATACAGATAAGGTTAACCAATACTTGTTTTGATATTTTGGGTTAGTGGAAAAGATGGAAGAGGGGATGATGTTATGTCTCAGGACCTTTGTATTTATTATTCTCTGTGACTAGTAGTTTGCTCTTTCCCAGATTTTTGTATGATTAGCTCCTTTGTCTCCTTTGGGTCTTTATTCTGATGAGTGAGCCTTTCCTTGACCACTTGATTTAAAATTATATCCTTTCTCCTGTGCTTTACCCCAGTGCTGTTTATCTCCTTTTTATGCTTCATTTTTCTGTGGATCATCTTTTATCATCTCATTCACTGTATACTTTGTTTATTTTCTGTGTCCTCTCACTAGACTGTGTGTGGGTTGGATTTTTCTCTATGCCAGGCATTGATAGTGATCAGGCACCCAGTAAATATTTGTTGAATAAATTAATGTATGTATTGAAAAATGACTTATGTGGACAATAGGTCCCATCTATGATGTTGGACCAGTAGCTCACAGGGAGAGAAAAATTGGTTCAGTTTTAAAAATAGGGCTTCCCTGGTGGCGCAGTGGTTGAGAATCCGCCTGCCGATGCAGGGGACACGGGTTTGTGCCCCGGTCTGGGAAGATCCCACATGCCGCGGAGCGGCTGGGCCCGTGAGCCATGGCCGCTGAGCCTGCGTGTCCAGAGCCTGTGCTCCGCAACGGGAGAGGCCACAACAGTGAGGCCCGCATACCACAAAAGAAAAAAAAAAAAAAATATATATATATATATATTAGTACTAATTTTAAAACATTTACTGAATTCAAGGAAATAGATTAAGCTATATTAGAGGTTGCCTATACTGAAAATTTAGATTCAGTTATATTAGAAGTTTCCTATACTGAAAATTTTTATAAGAATGAAGAGTTTTATTGCATTCAAAAGATGAGTTTTTTTATTTTCACCTCACTGTTGTTAAGCTCAGTTGTGTGTTTGGTTTTTAAATGAATCATATGATTTTAAAGCTCTGGGATGTTTTTCTCTCAACTTGAATAAGTCTCAGATTGAAAATTTGCCTATCTCTGTGAATGGAACATAGAAACTTATAATTGTATAGAACAATAATTTTTGTAATTATTCTTTTATTGGAATGGAATATTTGTTCTTCAGCTATTTACTATGTATCTATTAGGTCTATAATGTAGCAGATCCTGTAAAGATAATAGAACCAGCCTTTAGAGAATGTACATTTTATTGGGTGGGAGATAAGAGGTGAATGTAAATAACCACAATAAAGCAAGAGGGATTTTAATAAGTGCAATGTTGGTTGTTTGTTTTTCAAAGGGGAGCGAGATTACTTTACTTGGAATGATCTACATAGGTGTTAGTTTACTTGGTTTTAAAGGATGAGTATTGTTTATACTGATAGAAGAGATACAGGGGCATTTGAGTTGGAATAGCATGAATAGAGGTGCAGAAATGAAAAAGTAGAAGGCGTACAGAGGGGGAATGGTAGTAGTAAATGAACAGAGCATTGAAGTTATAGTAATAATATTGAAATCGGGGGGCAATAGTTTTGAGCTTAGAGCCAGATTGTAAAAGCGTTGAAAATAAGGCTAAGGAGTTCGGACTTATTTTGGAGGGTGCTGGACAACCTTTGATGTTTTATATAGAATTGAGTGAAACTGAAGGAAGCTTGAATTTCTTCTCACCTTTAACAATAGGGTGAGTTATAGATGCATGAATCCTATTGATTAGGACTTTTGTGGTAGTTATGAATAATCTAGTAAGGACTTGGGTTAGAATGGTGAGATAGCATTATATCATCTTTAAGAAACTGGGCTCTGGAATGAAAGCGCTTGATTTCAAACCTGGTCTTGATCTTTACCAGCTCTGTGTCCTTGGTAAATTACTAAGCTAACTCCATCCTCTATTAAAAAGGTGATAAATTATAGCATCTACCTTTTATGGGTTGTTTAGATTTAGATGAGATGGTATATCTAAAATTGTTAGACTAGCACAGAATAAGTACTCAATAAATTGTTGATATAAAATGCTTGACATACTGACTGTTTAAGGAAGAAGAGACAGAGATAACTATAGGTTGAGCTTTATTTTCAGAGGAAATGGCATCATAAGAAAGGCCAGTCAGGATAAGTTAATTTGGGAAGGAAGAACATGATTTTAGTTTTATGAAGGTCAGTTTTTTATGTGCCAGTATGACATCTAGGGGAAAATATACAGCAGACTGTTAGTCTAGAGCTTTAGGGGAGAAGTCAATCTAAGGTATGTTATTTGTTTGTATTTGTATATTGGTAAAACATTTAAAATTTTAACGTATGTGATGAACTTCAGAAATATATTTATGCTTTGTTAATAAACTGATAATAACAATGATCACATTACATGATCTATTTTTTTTCCACCTAAGCAAAAATAATTTATTAGCAGGATTCCAAAGACCCTCATGGACCCCTAGAAGGAAGAGATACAACCAGAACATACAAGGGAAACAGAAAGCCATCAGTTATACGACTTCTTTCTAATCTGACCTGCTGAAACAGGATGATTTTGTCTCTGTTATTTTCTCTGGACATGGGTTCCATTCTCCTTTCTCTGTGTAGACCAGCTTTCTCTATTGATGACCCAAACATAGTATTCCTAGCCTCCCACATTTTCCCAGATTAAGAAATGTGATTATATATCCCAATTACAAATCCCTGTTCAGAGAAGGCTTGAGTTAGACATTCCATCCCTGGTCCAATTAACTATGTCGAGTGGAATAGGCATTTAGCTACTTACCATTGAGACTACTTTTAGTGTCTGTTGAGGGCAGTTTGTTAATAGAAAAAGACTGTAATTATTAAATTTAAGTATTTAAATCTTAACTTTCCTTAAGCTTAAAAATATTCCATTTAGAAATCTAGTATATTTAATAATAACTTTCGAGACTTCCCTGGTGGTGCAGTGGTTAAGAATCTGCCTGCCAAGGCAGGGGACACAGGTTCGAGCCCTGGTCCGGGAAGATCCCACATGCCGTGGGGCAACTAAGCCCGTGCGCCACAACTACTGAGCCTGAGCTCTAGAGACTGCGAGCCACAACTGTTGAGCCCGTGCACCTAGAGCCAGTGCTCCACACAGGAGAAGCCACCGCAATGAGAAGCCCACGCGCTGCAAGGAAGAGTAACCCCCACTCACCACAACTAGAGAAAGCACACGTGCAGCAACGAAGACCCGACGCAGCCATAAATAAATAAATAAATAGATTTATTTTTAAAAATCACTTTCAAGCCGGCCTTTAAATAATGTTTGATAAAGTTCATTTAAGCTGAACAGACTGGAATTTTTTAAAGTCTCATTTACACTTCAATTACCTTTAAACAATGTAGCATCATTTATATGTTTAATATATTTGATTTTCTTTTAAACAGCTCTTCATATGCTTGACCCACAAGCTCCCAAGTGCTTAACTCTAATAAACATAATAAATTAAACATAGTGGCTTTCTAAGTTCTCTGAAACATTCGCATATTTTTGCAGGCTTAATATTTTAAAATAAAACTCAAAGCTAAAAGTTTAAACACATTTTAAATTAGAGTCTTAAGACCAATTTTATATACTATAATACGCCAGTTATGTTTAAATACTTCAAATAGCAAATGCTGCACAGTTTGATCCAATAAGCATAAAAACTATTCGTGAATTCAAAAAACATGTATTGATGACTATGGGAATTGCTTTCTAACCTTTTTGAAAATTTATAATCATTACATATTTAAGAACTACAGTACTCAGTGAAGTTTTGTTAAGGGAACAAGTAGTTTAGGTCCAAGCAAGTGGGCCAGTTCAGAGTACTGGGATGCTGAGGAACTCAGACTTTGGACTTCAGTAGTGAATTAGCTACTTCAGTTAATTCAATGTTATATGAGAATAATACCAACCTTGGATGCTTGTGGTGAGAATAAACTAAATAATATATGGGAAAATCTTTAACACATAGTATACCACGATAGCAGCTATGACATGATCTTTTTTTTTTTTTTTTTTTTTTTTTTTTTGTGGTACGCGGGCCTCTCACCGCTGTGGCCTCTCCCGTTGCGGGGCACAGGCTCCGGACGCGCAGACCCAGCGGCCATGGCTCACGGGCCCAGCCGCTCTGCGGCATGTGGGATCTTCCTGGACCGCGGCACGAACCCGCATCCCCCGCATCGGCAGGTGGACTCCCAACCACTGCGCCACCAGGGAAGCTCCATGATCTATTTTTAAAGCCTTCACATTTCTAATTTTTTCCTCACCTAGATAAACACTAGATAAATGTTCCATTAGAGCACAGACTGTATTTTTTGGTCATCATTGTATTTACAATATAGTACACTAGTAGTACAGTATGTGTAATGACAGCCTTAGTAAATATACACTGACTAATGTATATATTATACATTTATATATATTGAACTCTTGCTTTGCAGATGGGCATAGGCACAAATAGGCTGTAACTTGTCAGAGTGACACATGTTGTTAGTGGAGCCAAGACTGGACTGTAGGTCTCTTGACTCTTAGCTTTCAGTAACTGATACGAGAGAGAAAAGTTTATAAAGCAAAAATACTTTCTGTAAATAAATGGTAGTATAATTTGATTATGACTGTGACATTTTCTAGAGAATCATTTCAGTTATATCAAGTTTATATAACAAAAATTGGAATGACAGTTATGACACAAAAAGCAAATCACGGAAAAGTATTCATTGAACTGGTGTATGGATTTTCATAAAAGATAAAAACGTTTTCTTTTATACTATTTGCTTTGTTTTTTATAGGGGCATTACTCTAGTGTGCCTTAATTGTGATTTCCTAACTGATGTTTCTGGCTTAGATAATATGGCTACACACTTAAGTCAACATGAAACTCATGCTTGTCAAGTTGTAATAGAGAAAGGTACGTATATAAAATTGTTTTACTTTGGATTGTTGATATTTATTCCGGTATTATTGGTCAACCACAGTATGTGCTCTTTACTAAATCGTTTTTCTCACTCATCATATTTCATATGCTATTTTAAATATAATACTTTTCTTCTAATTTCAGTTTCTGTTTGTATCCCAACTTCTGAACATCTTTCTGAGTAAGTTTAATTTTTATTCAGTGCATTTTACTTTGATGGATTTTAGCACTATTGCATTTTTAAATGTATCATTAATAGAAATGAAAAATATTAAAGTATTTTTTTTGTTTTGTTTTGTTTTTTTTTTTAAAGCTGCTTGTTGAAATAGGTTCCTGCTCTATGGAGCTCGTGACCTGGTGCAAGACAAGTTGGAATTTCCTAAGTTCAAAGTTCTGAGATGTTTTCTTACACAAAGGCAGTTAAGCAGCCAAGTTCATGACACTAGCTCTCATTATTCAGCTCTTTTCAGCTTCAAATGGGACTAGATTCTTATTCCACCTTATCTTTGTGTCAGGTTGACATATCTTAACATACTTTTTTTTTTCTCCAGTTGGCTCTCTCCAAAAATAACTTTTGTTGCTATGGTCATTTCTTACTTTGCTTAAAATAATTTGTGTTTTTCTCTGCTGTACTTGACTTCAGAATAATATGTTCCAAATGATATGGCTGTTTGTCTTTTTGTCTGTTTTGTCTGCTTTCTTAATTTCTTATAAGTCTTAAGTTTTTTAGGCCAGGTGATTGTCTTTTTCCTCATTCGTTGTCTGTCATTGTGCTATTTTTCTTATTTTTCAGATGGAGAAGCAGCCCAGAGATTTCAAAAATTGTTCAGGGTACACCTGGACAGTGTCCCCCTTCGATGGACACAACTGATGCCTGTTCTCTCTTTCCAAGGAATGTGACTAATTTGACTGTGGGACCTGCTCTAGGTTGTGGTCTCAGGAAGTCAGATCTTGGGGAGACTCCCTTCTCTCATGGCTGGCCTTCCATGAGGCTGATGTTGATATAGCCAGAGATGGTATCAAGGCCTACCAAATAGAGCACAGCTTCCCACTGGGGGCTTTGGCTCTTGATCTTAAGCTTGTGGGTCACTTCTGGCCAAGAAAATCAAATCTGTGCTTCAGCGCCCCAGTTGAAGTTTAGTCATTTTGGCTGCTGCCCTTTAATCTTCCTCTAGCATGAATGCATCCAAGGAGTACAAAAGCTCTGGTTATTAGGAAATGGTTATTTTTCATATCCTTGGAACAACAGGTCTCTACAATTATGTTCCAAAACTTCACTTATTTTTATTGTTATTTAAAATGTATTACCCAGGAATAACTTCATAGTTTTTTAACAACATCAATTATCAGATTTTTTATTTTAAAAAAATTTGGTTCAATTTTGATAGCTTGGTTTTATGTTCTCCAAATGTATTGATGTCTATTTTTATATTCTTTTCTTTAAAACTGTTGTTTAGTGTTTGCTTTGTTTTGTTAAGAACTCCAAGATACTCCCTAGAATTCTCTACAGATTTCCTATAGCTGCTTATTTATAGCTTTTTTAATTTGGCTGTTGTTCAGACCATTAGACATTATTATATCCATTCTTATTTCAGGATTATTATTATTAATATTATCTTAATAGTTGTGAGTTCTAAGGTGTAAAGAATTGACAAAACCTATTCTTGGAGACCTTAAAACAAGTTTTTTTTTTTAAATTTAGTTTTATTTTTTTATACAATAAAACAAGTTTTAAAGTTACATATTTGTACATCTAATACATAATACCTACATAGCTATTAATAGTTCCTTTGGGTAGTGGTAACATTAAAAAATATAGGGGCCAATAATGCACTTGTTTCTATCATATATAAAACATATTTCCACATATATATATTTTTTAAAGTTGACATTTGTTTATTTTAGTTACATTGACTATAGCTCTAATAAACAGTTTTGATGCTATTATTTTGTTTTAATAAAAATTCTGTTGTTTAAGTGCCTCAGGAATTATTTACTAATAAAGAATTTCATATGAAAGCTGTAGATTTAATCATATAAATAGGAGCATTGCCTTTGTTTCATGGAAGCCCTATTTTTTGGCCTGCACACTGAGAGCTATATCTACTTAGTGCATCTTGCTTTTTTTCCTTTGGCACAATTGAAAGATCACTGTTTATACTCTACCAATTTATTGAATTTTAATGACTTGCAAAATACCTTTTGTGATCTTAGTTGCCATAAGGGTTAGGCAGGCTCTGGAAGTATGACTCCGTCATGTTTCTTTACTCTGAAGTCAGAACTTGCTCAGTTTTACTTTGAAACAGATTTAAAGCCAGTATAGATGACTACTTATTATTTAATGTGCTTCTTGCAATTAATAATAAAAAAATTTGAACCCATTAGTTTTAAATTTCCAAACTAATTTCTATGGTAAATGAATAATTTTTCAAAAGCTCTGGAAGTGGCTTGTCTCTCAGTAGGTGGATTTGATGTTATGCTAGTCTTTATTTCCTTATCTATCTCTAGGAAGTTTTGTCATTCACCCTCTTTCTACCCAGTTTTTTTAAAAATTAAAAAATTTTGCCCAGAAACAACTTCTTTACATTTTTAACATAAGTTCCTTTTTCATTTATAGATATTTGCTCTACCTTGGCTATAGTTAAAAAATATGAGAAATTGTATTCTTGATATAGCAATGTAAGAGTACTGCTTTGTGTTCTTCCATAGGACTCTATTTTATAGTATTATCAAGTTCATTTTCTTAAAGTTTAAACTCCTAAAGTTCTATCACCTATAATTTTCTTTTTTAAAAATATAATTTAAATAAAACACGTAAGGCAGCTAGCTAGTATAAAACTTGTTGATTATAGGCAGTTGGTCATATTTTAATTTTGTGCTAATGAGTTTTAGCTTGAGTCTAATCCCTCCTTGCCATCAGGTTATTCTAAATAGTTTATTCACCTGATCAGAAATTGCCATTTCATGCATGTGTGCTTTTGGTTACCATTGAATAAAAAATGAGATTGGTTCAGTTTAAGTCCATCGCTATTTTGAGAAAAAATGACTGCTAAACTACAGAGACTTGGATTCTTGCCCTATTTTTATGATATTTTGGCATAACACCTCACCTCTTTGGCCCTCATTTGTTTATTCAGCAAATATTTCTTGAACATCTGCTTTGTGCCTGGCACCCTTCTACGTGCTAGAAAAATGGACTGAAATCTCTTCCCTCACAGAACGAACATTTTAGTGGTGAAAGACGGACAATATAAAGTACATAGTATGTTAGATAGTGATCAATACTATGGAGAAAAATAACATAGGGAAGGGGGATAAGAAGTACTGGGTGGGAGTTTGGAGGCTGCAATTTAAAATTTGGTAGTCAGGGAAGGTCTCACAAAGAGATGACCACGTTTGAGTAAGACTTGAAAGAAGAACTGCATGGAGACTGGTCTGGCTGCAAATAAGTGATTAAGAGGGAGAATAGTAGGAGTTGGGGCCTGCAAGGTAATGTGGGCCATGTGTATAGGACGTTATGGACCATTGTAAGGAATTTGCCTTTTCCTATGAGATAAGTAGCTATTAGAGAATTTTGAATAGAGGAGTGTTTTATACCTCAATAAAAACCACAATCAACGAAAACCTTTAAATACAGAAGAGTGTCTGTATTACCATAGCTTCTGTCTTCGGAATAAACTGTAGAAGACCAAGGACAAAATCAGGGAGATTAATTAGGAGGTTATTGTAATAATACAGGTGTTAGTTGGTGGGGATTTAGGCTAGGCTGCTAGCAGTTTAGGTGATAAGAGTTTTGATTTGGGACATGTTTTGAATTCGTTGATGGTTTATATGTGAAATGTAGAAGAAAGAAAGTTTTGAGGATGATTCCAGTTATTAGTGTGAGCAACCGCAAAGATGGCATTGATCTTAGATAGGGAAGACTAGAAGTAATAGATTTGAGAGGGAAGATGATGACTGTGATTTGGGACATTTTAGTTTGTGATATCTGTTAGATATGCAAGTTGAGATGTCATAAGCATTCACCTGTATGAATTTAGGGGGTATTCTAAGCTGTAAATATCATTTAATGTCATGGGAATAAATACAAGTAAAACTGGGGAAAACTGAGTAAAGTGGGGATATGTATCACTGTCAACATCCTGCTTATGCTTTTGTGCTATAATTTTTTACTGTTATTTTGTATTATACGATGTTATCATTGGGGAAACTGGACAAAGGGGATATGGAATCTCTCTGTGTTATTTCTTATAACTGCATGTGAATATACAATTATACCAAAATTTAAAATTCAGTGAATAAAAGTCATGGGAGATGACTTTTGAGATCACCAAGGGATGCAGTAGAGAGAGAGAAAGGGCAGGGTCCACAGGCTGAGCTCTGGGGAATCTGACAATAAAAGGTCAGGGAGATGAGAAGGAATTGGCAAAGGAAACTGAGGAGTGGCCGATGATATAGAAAGAAAACCAGAAGGGTGGCAGTGTTCTTGGAGCCTCAGTTACCATATTTGTAAAATGTGAGTGCTGACTTGTTCTAGACTTCTGAGATTCTATTATTCAATATTGGTTATGCTTACATTGTCATAATTTGTTCTTATGACAAGATAAATTTAGAATGCCACATATCTTATTCCCAGTAGCAGAAACAGGGAGTCTTTGACCTTGAGAAAATTAAATGTTCACATTATTTCTCAGCACATTTAACTCTTTCATAGGCTCTTGTAAAAGTAGTTCTCTTATACTTCTATTAAAGAAGGTAACTAGGTCATTTTTTCCCAGATTCTGTACTGTACAACTAATGTCCATAATTTATAAGTTGGGGGGAAAAGTTTCCATGGTCAAATAAATTTAGGCAATGCAAGTTAAAGTTAAGATGATTCTTTGATATGGGCTTTTTCATGCTGTATGTGACTTGTGAATGTCTAAGAGAATATTTATTTGACCTTAGAATTTTTTTCTTTGAATACTTACTCACTTCTTAATCTCCATGGAATAGTGTGTAGAATACTGATCTGGAGTAATCCTTCAAATGTTATGAACTGGGAAATAAAAAGTAGCTGTGTAGTGTTGCTTAAGATGGATTCCTAGACATTTCATTTATGTTTATGAATCATTTGTAAGATAGTGTTTGTAACTAGAGGCTAGCAATGTACATTTTCATATTTTTAGAAATTATATCAGAAAAGTGATATCCTCATTATTATGTTTATAAAATCTAATAAATGCATAACAGGGACAGACCAGTTATTAGTTTATTCTGCCTCTGATTATAGCAGCAAGGGATATTTTTGTTGGAGAGTATGGTTACTTTACATGATTTCACCCTAAGAAGTTTAAGAATCTCTCATTATCTGTTTCTAGCTTCTCTGTAACTCCTTATGCTTAGCTTATCAATCTACCTACTTACCTACTTTTCTTGAGACTATTTTCAGCCTTTTATTATCTGTTAAGGAATTTCTTATATAGTAAAGTTTTACTTCCTAGTTAAACAGCTTCAGGAGAACTTCTTTGATACTAAGATTAGGTGATTTGATAGCCAGCTTCATTTTAAACCCTCTCAGACCCTTAAAGGTACAGTGTGGTGTAGTGGTTAAAGAGCGTAGGCTCTGCAGTTGATTGCCTAGTTTGGAGTTCCTACCCTGCTGTTTACTAGAACATGTGTGACTTTGGGTAGGTTACAGACTTCTGCCTCATTCCTCATTTGTAAAATGCATGTAAACAACAGTACCTGTTCATAAAGTGTAGAGGGAATTAAATGAGTTAGTATATGTATATAGTGCTTAGAAAGTGATTGTCACATAGGAAGCACTATGTAACTGTGAAGTTTTCATTGTTACTCTTATTACTTTTCATAATTTTACTTCTGCCTGCATTTTATTCAGATAGAATTATCCTAGTCTTCAGCCTGCTTTTCATTCTAACCATCTCATACCATTTTCACAAATCATTTATGTTAACTTTTTTTTCCTCACCCAGTAAATCTTAAGAGCTAATTGTTTGAAGCACGTATTAGTCATAAAATTAGATTTTTGGTGTCTGAAGCTCAATAAACTTGTAGTTTTAGGGAATAGTTATGAATCCTAGGTTCATTTTAGTAATCTCTGTCTTTAAAAATAGTATAGATTGGGCTTCCCTGGTGGCTTAGTGGTTGAGAGTCCACCTGCCGATGCAGGGGACATGGGTTCGTGCCCCGGTCCGGGAGGATCCCACGTGCCGCGGAGCGGATGGGCCCGTGAGCCATGGCCGCTGGGCCTGCGCGTCCGGAGCCTGTGCTCCACAAGGGCAGAGGCCACAACAGTGAGAGGCCCACGTGCAGCAAAAAAAAAAAAAAAAAAAAAAAAAAAAGTATAAATCGTTTTTTCCCCTAAATTATACTGCCTTATACTCACCGCACTGTGGTTCATCTCATCTTTCAGCCCACATATCTGGTTTTGAGATCCTTCTATGACCTCACTCTAGTCACTGGTATTTGCCCACCTGGAAGACCATACCTTCCTCTACAAACATGGAGAAGCTACTGTGAATCTCTTTTTCTATATCATTTACTGAAATGTAGGAATCTACTGTTTTTAATCCTCTACACTGAAAAGTACCTTTATCCTTACTTCTGTGAAGTGTAGTGTTGGGAAAGGAGTACAGCTTTAAAATAAGGCAGTCCTAAGTTTGAATCCTGGTTGTATATCTAACCAGCTCTGTAGCCTTGTGAAAATTACTTCACCTTATCTTCCTCATTAGTGAAAGGTATGTAATAATTTTTTTGCAGGGTGGCTATAAGAAAAACCTCTAGCAATCTTTCCCTCTAGCAATCTTCAGAGCATAAGAATAAATAATTCAAATTATTTGGCACCGGCCTGACAGAAAATAATCATTCAATAAATGCATGTTGTTGGTGCCATTGTTGCTCTAGCTGCTGCTCCTGCTAATATTACTACTAATTACTGCTGTTCCTGCTGCTGCTCCATCTGTTATTGCTGTTAGTACTGTTATTACTGCTGCTACTTACAGGAGACCCTGGGAACTACATATCAGTGGAATCTTCTCATCATTGAGAGTTTTAGTGGCAATCCACTAACTGTACTAACTGTACTGTGGTTATTTGTAATTTTGGCTCATAGTTCTTGGAGTATATTCCTCCAAACTGCTGGATGGGTGGCATTTTATTACCGTGTTCAATTGCACCTCATATAATTCTCAAATGTCAGAATTTGATTGTAGTTCTGACTTTTCCTATCTAAAGACTGTGAAACAACAAACACCCTTGTTGAAAACTGGTACATAATCCTCTCTGCTTAGGAGGAAAACTTATTTTTATAGCTTACAGAATTTCTCTTTTAAAGAAAACCTTTTATTAATTATTGCCAGGCATTCATTTCCAGTCATCTTGGCTACTTATTAGTACTACTAAACTTATGAAAAATGTGTAATTGTGCTAGTGAAGTGGCTCACTCTTTTGTAGACCTTTGAAATGATATTTTTTTAATCTGCTTTTCTCAGATATTAGATTGTAACTCAGTCATGGAATTGCTCTTTTCTATCTGTTTCTCCCTTTTTTCCCCCTTTCTCCATTTTCTTCTGTATATCTACCTGGATAGATTAATTATTACATAGAATGGAAGTAAAGTTTTAAATTTTACAAGGTTTGTTTTCTTGACAAAAAGTTGAGAATAGGTGTTTCCCTCTAGCAATCTTCAGAGCATAAGAATCCATAGTAAATCCATAATAACTCAAGCTTGGAAAACCTGGCTACTTATTGAAAGATGTCTATTTATTGACTGAATCAAATGTCCTAAAAGCCACAGTTTGAAGTGATTTTAAAAGTTGATTTCGTTCTCTCAATGACTTCCAATTTGATTCTAAGCAAGTATAATGTAAGGGCACTGACTGGAGTCAAAATATCAGAGTTCAAATTCCAGCTCTCTCACTTTATGTTCAAGTTACTTCAGTTTATTCATCTGTAAATAATCTTTACATGATTGTTTTGAAGATTTAAAAGACATGTAAAATGTGTTTTATAGATAAAAATGTCTTTTATATTTTATTAAATTCCCCTAATTGAAAGAGTACTAGGGAAAAAATGAAAATGTAAAACTGACTGTCCTTGAAGCTGTGAATTCCTCTCTTGTATTTCTGGCTACTGAACTTTATACTTAGCACCAGTGCTAACTACATGGCTCTTTCATAGTATAATATAGATAACCCTTCCACATATCCATTGACAACAAACATTGATTCTCTGCCTTCTGTATGCAAGACTCTTTGTCAAGTGCTGGAAATGGAAATATAAATGAGACATAGTTCATGCCACCATGGTCATTACAGAATAGGCAGTTGGAAATGGAGACACTGAATCTACATCTTCATAGGGCCACACAGTAAACTGATTTCATAATTAGTTAAACCCCTAATACCGTGTATATATTAGATTATGTGATTTTTGTGAAATGCTACACCAGAAGAGAATCTGGACTTGGTCCAAAGAGAAATACCACTTTATTATACCACTCTAAACTAAACCAATAAGTCATTAATTAGCTTTCATAAATGCAAGCAGAAAGTAAACTCTTTTTCTTTTTTTTTTTTTTTTTTTTGTGGTACACGGGCCTCTCACTGTTGTGGCCTCTCCCTTTGCGGAGCACAGGCTCCGGACGCACAGGCTCAGTGGCCATGGCTCATGAGCCCAGCTGCTCCGCGGCATGTGGAATCTTCCCGGACCGGGGCATGAACCCGTGTCCCCTGCATCGGCAGGCGGATTCTCAACCACTGCGCCACCAGGGAAGCCCCAAAGTAGGCTCTTTTAAGAGCAGAATGGCAACCTTTTAAAAATGTTTTATATTTGAAAATAATATTTCTGTTAAAAATGTTTAGTTCTACTAACTATTTCCATTGAAGAATATGTAAAGAATCACTCCATTATTTTCCTGTGAAGTTCTGAACTTATTTGGAGGAATTATTGACTCTGGTCATAATCCAAGTTATTAGAGTCTTAAATGTTCAAAATGGTCAGAGTGTCTTCATTTCATATATTTGGTTTAGCAGTAAAAAAAAAAAAACTGATCTCATCTATGAGATACACAGAATTTATTTTGGGTTTGTTTCTTTCTCAACCTTTTGAAATGTAACTGGGATTGGAGGTAATGGGGGATCATGTCCTTAGATTCTCTTATCCTACCACGGACATTACTGTCTCATTACTGTCTCAAACCAAATCTTCAGTAACTGTAAGATAGTTTTTCCTTTTCAAAGTGGATGCAATATATTTGCCCCTGGTATGTAATTGCAAGTTAGCAAGTAGGAACTGTGCATCAAAATACAGTGGTTTCTGGCATTTTGGACTTCTGCCTTTGATAGCTGGTAAGCAGGAAGTGATGGGAAACCCATTGAAAGGGAAAGATAAATGAAACTTTGATATAGTCCTTCATTTAGGGCAAATGCTTCCAACTTCTACCAGTGTTTCTGAGGTTACTACCATTTTTTCAGTCTCCCGATTCTGAGGGCAGTTTGTGAATACATTATAAATTAAGTATTCAGGGCTTAATTCGATATTGCCAACAAAACAAAAAAACAAAATACCAAAATTATAGCTTGAGTCTGGCATTAGAATCTTCTGCCTCTACTGATGGTCTTATTTTTTGCTTCATATTTTTACACATAAATATTTTGTTTCTCTTGATTCTTTGTCTTTACCTAGTTCTTTCCTCTGTTCATTTAGAATGATTTTTTACTCTTATCTTCCCTGATGACCAAATTATACACACATCTTCAGAAATGGGTAGATTATTTCATACTAGGGTAAATTGCTCAGCAATCAAAACTAATACCTAATGTATTTTGTTTGAGGATGAGGGAGGTATGGCAGAAAAATCTCAAAACATTAAAGATATTTAGGTAAAAAGCTTTAAGAGCCTGTGTGGCACACTTAAGTAAATTCTAGACAGTAAGATTAGATTCCTGATTCTACCCATGGCAGTAATAAGAGCTAACAATTATTGAGTACATAAACTAAACGTTTTACATTTATCCACTCATTTAATTCTCACAAACTAATGCGATATGCACTGTTCTTGTCCCAGTTTTATGGATGAGACAACTGAGGTACAGATAAGTCATTTGCCCAAGCTCACATAGCTGTTAATAGCCTCAATTTACATTATGGTAGTCTGTTTTCAGAGGCTAAACTAAGAAGTACTATAGTCTATTGCTTCCCTGGTTGTGCTTGCGGTTCCAAGTGTACTTTCCTACTTTTACTATATAAAGTATGAGTAGCTGGATGGGCCTGAGCTTCAATGTGAGGATCCTTTGTTTCCCCAGGAGAGCAGGCAACAACTGATATAGTGGTAGCATTGGGACCAGAATCTAGCCTCCCAATCTTAGAGTAGTATTTCTATGATATATGAGCAGTAGAACATTTCAGCAAAAATGACATAAATCGGTCTATTAGTAAGATTAATTTGGCAGTGATAGCTCAGCATGTTTTAGAGTGGAAAACATCAAGAGGCAGAGAGATCAGTTAAGTTTTTCACGTTTCCTGGCACGAATTTAAGGGAGCCTGATTTATAACGGGATTTGACTGTGAAGAAATACAGTGGAAATTTGAAGTAGAACCGGTTCTGTTGCTTAAGGGATTTATTACTTTAGCATTTTTAGGCTGTAGATTTTTCTCATTTACAAGATAGGGGCAATTGGAGAATATACTCTCTTAGGACTCAAGTCTAATTCTAATATACTATGATATTTTTGAATTGATTGATTGAAAAATAAATAGTAAAATGTAGGGATCATGTTCTGGTTGATGATTTGCAGGTTATTGGTTTAGAAGTGATTGTTGGAATTGTGCCAAAGGATGAGCTATATAAGACTAAGTAGGTCTGAGCAGTAAATATTTTTATATGAATGGCAGACATGTAGGGGGTCATGTTTGCTCTCCTCATTTACCTTTATCCAGTTGGTACCTATATTCTGTTGGTTTTACTTTATCACCCTCCTAAAACCTTCCTCTTCTTTGACACTCCTACTGCTTTACCTGGGACAGTCATTAACTGTCTCCTTTAAATAACAAAAATTTATTATTAATATGTTAAATCAATATTTCATGATAGAAAAGTTATGTGAATACAATGACATAGAAATTTCTGGGACTTAGAAGTAAGAAAAATAATGATCAAAAGTTTTTCCTGCTATTTTTGAGCAGAAACTTCCTGTACTGCCTAGGGATCACAGCTGCATAAGCAAGCATTAGAACTGCAAGTAACTTTGAACTCTTTGTAGTTGAGATGCCATATGACTTCCCAATTTCTGTGGCCTTTTCATTGACACTTTATGTGTCTAACCGTTTTTTTTCTGAGTGAAAACTAGGACCCGTAATTCTGATAAAAGAAAAAAAAACACTTTGTTGTTCTTTTATCAGTCATTAACTGTCTCTTATCTGGACTCCTTGTCTGGAGCTTATCCTCTTCTGATACTGCCCTTTATCATACTTTTGTATTAACCTTAGAATAAAGTTCTTAGCATAAGTGCTTTAGCGTGACAATCAAGATCTTTCCTAAAGTAGCCCTTGCTGTCTCTTCAGTTGCATCTTCGACTACTGTCCCTTGTTCCCTACCTGCTAGTCATATGAGACCACTCAGTATCATATCATTGCTGTGTTTTATATTTCTTTGCTTTTCCTCCACCTTGTCTCTCCTTTCCCTGCTTTGCTAACTCTTGCTCTTGCTGCTAAACCGTGTTCACTGTAGTATCTTCACTGCCGCCTTGCACCTTTCCCCCTCATAGTGGCTCAGTCTTTTGTATAGTCACAATATACATGTCTCTTTTTTAGCACTTAACAATTCTGTAAACATTTGCTTCAATACATTTCCTTGACAGTAAACTCCTTCACAGGAGGGACTGTGTCTTTGGACTGGAACTTTTAGCACAGTACCTAATGTACGTGCAACCTGGTAAATGTTTAGATCAATCATCCTTTCCACACATCTGTTAACACCTCTCAGAACAAATGGTCAGAAATGGTGCACTAGATGTTTTACTCATTAGTATAATGATTACTATCCTAAATTTAATCTGGAATGGGTAAGTGGAAGGTCTTGAGAACTGGTTGGCTTTACTACTGGCTTGCTGTAAACCTTTTTTCAGCTTTTTAGTTTGCTTATAAGTATTCGCAAAGATTACATTTTGAAAACCAGCATTGAAATTTTTGGCTTTTAAATGTTATTAGAAGGAAAGAGTGTGGTCTGATTGAAATGAATATGAGCATTTTCCCTCTACCCCATTTATTTATAGTATGAGTGAAACCTCAAAAGAATGCAATGATGTAATTTAACCAAAATGCTCATTTTACATGTAGCTTTGGATTGGTCATGTGATCTGCAGAAAAATGCAAGTAGGGACATTTATTTTATTTTGAACTTTAGAGGGAAAGCAGTTTTACATACAGAAGAAAATTTAATTATTTGCAATCTTGATCTCTAATGGTTATTGTTGAAATCCATAACCGTCAATCCTTCTGTTTAAATTGAAATCTTAAATAGTGTTTGTTTTAAATGCTATACAAAATTTTTCTATTAAAAATATTGCAAGAATTCACAGGTGAAAAGTCTAATTATCTAATGGCAGGTCATTAGCTCAGAACTTTGAGCTTAGCAAATTTCACTGTCTTCTACCAAGCAATTGAGTATCTCAAATGATGACTATTTCAGCAGGCATCTTTAATGAATAAGATTAAAGGTAAGAACATTTTTTTCTTTTCAAAAGTGTTAATGATATATTAGTAGTTGTATTAAAATTTGTTAATGTCAAAGTATGCTTTTGTAGTTGCAAAAACATAGTGTACATTTTAATGATGAATTTATAGCAATGAAATTTTATGTAGTGTGCTTTTCTAATTTTTTTTAGATTTATTTTTCTAAATATTTTCACTGGTTATTACAATTCTGTCCTTTAAACAGAGTACCAGTATGGTTAAAGCCACACAACAAACTAGGGCACATAAGCCTCTTATTGGTAGTTATTTCAATAATTCATTTTGTTCTCATCTACCAGTTTCTTAGTCAGTAAAATGAAGGGTAATAAAAACCTGTCACCAACCTCCCTTGCAGAGATACTAAGAAAATTCAGTTTCCCCAATTGAAATGCCAGCAATAATAGTAACACATGCTTAATAGCTTTCATTTTAATTGCTGCATAAAATCAGTTTATTAGAATAGCTATATGTGAAAATGATTAGCATGGTAATGTTTCTTTTGTAAGAATTTAAGGTCGACCTTTGATAACATTTTTGATAACATTTTCAACAGTAAGCAGAAAAGGAAAATTCTTTTATAAAATATTTTTAAACTAGTTTGTAACCAATATGTCTTACAGTTTTACAGACTGAGTTTAAAATTATTAAATGCTTAGAAATAAAAATCAATTAATATCTACTTTTTGTTTCTTCCAACGAGAAACAGAAATTTTTCATGTTTTCTTACAACTTTATACACGTTATTAAAACAATTATTTTCCCATATAAATTATTAAAGCAGTGAAGTTGTACTGTACACTTTATATTATTTCATCTTTATGAATATTGTTCACAATTAAATACCTGAGAGAATTACAAAATCTTTAACCAAAAAATGATAATTTGTGCATTTTGTCAATTTTTTGTGCAAGTTTTACTAATTAGATTTATTTAGCAAAATTAGTTGAAAGTTATTGTAAACACTACTAATATAGTACTTCTACAAAGAAGGACATGTTCTATTTTAAATTGCTTACAATTTCATGTAATAACAAATGTACATAAGTAATTTTACAGTTATTATTAATATCTAGGAAGATAACATTTACAGACCTAATTTTTTAAATATGCCCTCAGAGAATGGATAAAGAGGGGTGTTTGCCAACTCAGTATTTCCTTGAGTAACCATGAGATTAGCTTTTAGGATGGTTGACATTTCTATCCTACTAGATGTCTTCATTTTTGTCCATGAAATTTAAGTTAGTATAGTTGTTGCTTATGTTAAATATATTAATCCTTAAGTATAGATATTAAGCCTTCATTAAGTTATGAATCACTTAACTATTAATGGCATTTCTGATTAGGTAGTCATTCTACTTATGCAGATTAAAATTGTTTAATGTATAATATCACCAAATAATATTTAGTCGTCAGCAGTTTAAAAGAGAGATCCTTTGGCGCAGGTAGTTTTTATGTTAAATTGACATATTGGGTTGGCCAAAAAGTGCCTTCGGTTTTAAAGCAAAAATAAAAGACACATTTTTTATTTTCACCAAGAACTTCATTGAACAAACGTACTCACCCTTTTGTTCCACTACCTTCTGCCATTTTTCAGGCAACTTCATAATTCCATCTTCCCAAAACTTTCTTTTTGAGCAAAGAACCGTTCCAGGTGCCTTTTACAGTCTTCCAGGGAATGGAAATTTATTCGATTAAGAGAATTTTGTTAAAGACCTAAATAAATGGAAATCCGAAGGTGCAATGTCTGGTGAATACGGTGGATGAATCAGAACTTCCCAGCCAAGCTGTAACAGTTTTTGCCTGATCATCAAAGAAACATGCGGTCTTGAGTTACCCTGATGGAAGATTATGCATTTTCTTTTGACGAATTTTGACGCTTTTCGTCAAGTGTTGCTTTCAGTTGGTCTGATAGGGAGCAGTACTTGTTGGAATTAATCGTTTGTTTTTCCGGAAGGAGCTCATGACAGAGGACTCCCTTCCAATCCCACCATATCACCGTCACCTTCCTTGGATGAAGACCGGCCTTTAGTGTGGTTGGTGGTGGTTTTATTTCGCTTTCCCCACGATCTCTTCTGTTCCACGTTATTGTACAGTACCACTTTTCATTGCCCATCACAATTGGTTTTAAAAACGGAACGTTTTCCTTACATTTAAGTAGCGAACCGCACGCGGAAATATGGTCAAGAAGGTTTTTTTCGCTACGTAGAACGCAAACATCAAAGTGATGAACATGACCAAGCTGGTACAAATGATTTTCAGCGCTTGATTTGGTATTTTGAGTATGTCGGCTATTTCCTACGTGGTAAAACGTTGATTGTTCTCAATTAATGTCTTGATTTGATCGCTATCAACTTCAACTGGTCTACCCCACCATGGAGCATCATCCAGCGAGAAATCTCCAGCATAAAACTTGGCAAACCACTTTGACATGTTTAATCTGTCACAGCACCTTCTCCATACACTGCACAAATCTCTTTTTTGTGTTTCAGTTGTGTTTTTACCTTTCTTGAAATAATAAAGCATAATAAGCTGAAAATGTTGCTTTTTTTCTTCCATCTTCAATATTAAAATGGCTACACAAAAATTCACCAATTTTTATGTCCTTTTTAAAATGCACACTGATATGATAGCTGTCACAGTCTAACAAAATTGTTTTGAATGAAGTTAAAGACAACTAAGTGCTAATAGAGCCATCTTAAGGAAAAAACGAATGAACCTTTTGGTCAACCCTATATTTTAAAAGTTTTTATAGATGACATATGCCTTTTTTAATGTCATAAGTTATAATTAGTATTTTTTAGAAATCAAAGTTAAAAAATTTATAGTTAATATTTGAGCTATGCTTATGAAGATTTTTAAGAGAATACATTCTTCAAAATTCTAAATTATTTCTGTAATTTTACCACCTCTAAAGTAAGTTAATTGTAATATATATTTAAATGACATTACCATTTGAACTTTACAATAGATAAAATATTTATTTTCCCACACTTTTGAGTCCTATAGTAGTAAATACTGGTGCATATTATATATATTAAGCATATAACCTGCTTTCATTTTTTAAAGGGTAATTCTTTTTTTGAAACAGTTATACTAATGTGTAAAATTGTACTTAACATAGAGAACATTTGTTAAGTGCTCTTGTTTTTAGAGAAGAGGAAATACATGTCTGTATTCATTTATTTAGAGCATATATTGAATCTACTGTTTTCTTATGCATTTTATTTTTCCCTTAAAACATTTACAGAGATCATTTGCTATTATAGTATAAATGTGCATTAATTTAGATTTACATTTAAATTATTTTAAGCATGCAAAAAACAACTTTCATATTTTTTATTGTAAATATAAAATTAAATACTCAATACTTATTTTGTTTTCAAGATTAAAAAATGAAGCTCCCACTAAGGAACAAGAACCTGTGTCTGAGGTAAATTATGTTATATTTGATATCTCTTAAAGACTTACACAGTTGAAAGTATTGTGGGTGTGATTTTTAAAACACTTCAATGTGTGTACGTCACTAACAATTATTGGTATGTTATCAGAAAGAAAAAACTGGAGATTTTTGTTTTCATTATATATAAAAATATTTAACCCTCGGTAAAATTGTAAAGTGTTTTATTTTGACAAAGGCATTATTATATTTTACTTGCCTGTTATTTAGTTCAACTAATAATTAATGGAGATACATTTATGACTTAAAAATTCTGAAATTATTAAAATATCAAACGTTTGACACATTGGAAAATTAATCTTTTTAGAAGACTCAAAAAGATTTAAATAATTTTAAAAATAGAAACATTTTGAATATATATTAAATACATTTTAGCTATCTTAAACAGGCACTCTGAATATAACACTCAGGGTTATCATATAAATGTTAGTTACTGGGCAGTCTAATGTATGAGTGTAGAAATAATTTTGCTTATGTACGTGTTTTCTTGGTGTCAGTTTTTGAAATATTGCTTAATGTTACTTGTCTCTTTCTGAGTATAATGAAGTGAGGCAGGTTCAGCATTTCTATTTTGTAGAGTGAATAAGTGAAACCTAGACAGTATCAGCCTTCTCCCAAGTGGCTTGCTTTTATCCCACGGAAAGTTTTCATTTGTTTGAAATGTTTTTAACTACAAATAAATGTCTTTACTAGATATAGGATTTCTTGGTTATCTGTTTATTCTTGAGTGAGTTTTGGTGTTTGTGGTTTTTGAGGAATCGGTATTTTATCTATAATGTTGAATTTATATGTAAACAGTTGTTTGTTGTATTCCCTTATTCTTTTAATGCCTGTGGGGTCTGCAGTGATAGTCCTCTCTTATTTCCAATATCGATAGTTTGTGTGTTCTTTTTGTTTCTAATGTTATATATTTTACTTTTAACTAGGTTATAAAGACAGAATACAGTGTTACCATTTTTACTTTAAATCGTCTTTTAGAGCAATTAAATACTTAAAAAATTTTATATTCACCTTCATTTTTTCCATTTCTAGTGTTCATTTCTTTATGTAGCTCTTGGTTTCTTTCTAATATCACATTCCTTTTGCCTAAACAACTTCCTTTGAAATATCTCATACTGCAGATCTACTGGTGATTACTTCTTCCGTGCTTTTTTCCTTCAAAAAAATCTTTATTTTTCATGTTTGAAAGTAATTTTTTGGTGAGTATAGAATTCTGGGTTAACTGTTTTCTTTCAGCAGTTTAAAGAAGTCATTTTATTGTCTCTTGGCATGCATATTTTCTGATGTGGTGTCTTACTGTAATTTTTATCTTTGTTTCTATATATGTATGTAATGTATCAATTTTCTTTGGCTGCCCTCACGATTTTGTCTTTATCTTTAGTTCTTATCAGTTTGAACATGATGTGTCTAAGTCTGGTTTGCTCAGTTGTTTATTTATATGTTTATGTATTTATTTTTGGTATTCGTCCTGATCAGTATTCTCTGACTTGTCCTGTATCTTCTACTTCTGGGGTTTCAATTTCACATGTTATACCATTGATATTAATCCCTGTTCTTAGATGCCCTGTTCTAGTCTCCCCATCCCCTCCTCCCCGCCTCCCGCCACACTTTTTTTTCTTAGTGTTTCAGTTTGGGTAATTTTTATCTATTGACCTATTTATAGATTCATTTTTCAGCTGTGTAAGGTCTACTGTTGAACCCATCAAAAACATTTTTCATTTCTGTGATTGTGGTTTGTTTGGGTTTTTTTTCCTAGCATTTGCATTGATTCGTACAGTTTCTGATCCTTTGATAAAATTCCCATCTGATCATGTATGTTGTCCTCCTTTTTCTACCAAAGCATTTAACATATTAATCATAGTAATTTAAAATTTTCTGTCTGAGAGTTCCAACAGCTGGGTTGTATCTAAGTCGGTTCTGCTAATTGTTTTATCTTCTGACAGTGTACTTTTGTGTTTTTTCCTTTGCTTTTTCTGTGTATGTTTGGTTGAAAGCAAGACATTATGTGTAGGACTGAGATAAATAGTATTTATATCTGAAAATGGGCATGATTTTTCTCATGTTAGGCCATTAGTGTGGGATTTGGTCTACCTAGTAGTGAGTTGACTTGGGTTTTGTTATTTTTATCACTATGGTTACCCTCTATGTACTGCCAAGTTCAATTCCTGTAGCATTTCCTTGTGCTTAGGGTGGAAGTTATATTACTGGAGGTTTTTTTCTCGGTATCATTGCTCCACACTCAGTTTTAGCCTTTCCTCATGAGACTGAGCCACAGAGGTTGTCTCTCTCTCTCTCTACACTCTTACCTTTCTTCCAGCAGTACTGCTGTTGCTTGTTATTTCATGTTTGCTAGCCCAGTGGCAGGTGGTGGGGATTGCTGTGATGTTCTCTGTTGTTCTCAGGCTCTCAACCTGGCTCTGTGTCTCTGGGTCTTGAGAATAAAAATGTTCTCTTCCATCACCCAGTTGGCCCATGTACCCTGGGGACAACAGGGTTTGCCTCTCTTCTTTCCAAATACATAAAAGCATGGACATGAAGAAAACTTACGAATTCATCATTTCATAACATCATTCACTGATTCTTTCCTGATGCATTCATACTTGAATAAATCATCAAACTCTTACTTTCCTTTGATTGCCCTGTTGCATCTGTGTCAAGTAAAACCAACCTTTTCTTACATAAGCCAACTTTCTTAAGTTTATTTTTTGTTAAAAGAAAAAAAGCTTGTGCTAAAAATTTAGTAGGCCATAAGCAGAGTTAAAAGAAGCCATATTGAATGGAAGGCCACATAGAACAGTTTTGGTCTGGTACTTCTTTCAACTATATGTGGTGTGGATACTCCCTCGAATAGACCCAGGTGTTTAAGTACACATGTGAGATGGTGGATAGCTTGAATTATTCTTCAAGATTTTGATCAGATGGCTTGTAGTGGAATCAATGTTATACCCCAATAATATTTTCCTGTTGTCACTTTTTCATTTGTATAGTTTTACATTTCCTCTTTCAAAATTAATTCCTTTCATATGCTAGATTATATTTGGAATTCATATTATATAGTGACTTTCTAAAACAATCTCTGCTATGTTTATTCTATACTCTGCAACATTTTACTGCTTTTATAGTCTAACTATATATATATATATACACATATGTATATATGTACCATAACTCTTCCCCTCTAGTCTGATGGTTAGTGTAGTTTCATTATAACTAAGTAGAGGGGTAAGAGAGAGAAGGTGGGTACAGATGCCTTTCTCTTTTGTTGCTTCCTTCAAGGCTATTAGGGAACATTTGATAGCATGTTCCAGGAATCTTTATATTGGGAACAAAGATTAATAAAATTATTTCCCTATCCCCAAGGTGGTCAAAATCTAGTAAGACAATTAGACATGAAAGAATTGTAATCCAATAAGATAACTACCATATTCCAAGCATATCAGGTATGGTGCGTAAACACAAGAGTCCTCTCAGGGTGACTTTATGGTGTTTTTCTCTCTCTTTTTAAAAATATTCTTTTCTCAATTCAAACATACACATAGTATGCAAAATAGAGGTTCCCTGTAATTTCACTAATGAAATGGCAAATTAACCCTATAGCCTATTTCTGTAAGACTACTGGGGCTATCCATAAAGAATTTCTAAGGTTTTTGTTTTTCTTTTTTGTTCTGTTTTTATTGCTTTTTGCTTTGTAACTTTTTCAGACACTTGAGAGTTTCTGACTTTGTAAAATTACTTTTTATTTTTATCGAATTAAAAGTTAAAAATTTGTGTGGCTAGTTTATCATAAAAGTAGTGACTCATCTCCCTCACTCTTTTCCATCCAACTCTTCAGAGGTAGCCATTTTCAACACTTTTAGCTATTTGATGTAACATTTATCTCCATATTTCTAAATAATGTAACCATATTTTTACTTGTCTTTTTTTCAACTAGGACTGACTGTTATAGTAATTAAGAATTTGCTTCTCTAGACCACCATCCCTACTTTCCTTTATCCCCCCCAACTCCAGCATCCCAGCCAGGGCCAGAATTATAATGAGGCAAGTGAGACCTCACCTCTGGCAAAAAATTCAAGGGAGCTACAAAAAATTCAATAATCAGATAAATATTTTCTTTTAATATGTTTAAGAATAAAAATTAATGCAGAATAATCCTTGATGAACATAATTTCAAAATTGTAATTAAAGACAGCATCCAGCCTTGCATTTGTATGACCGTGAGAGTCAATGCACATGGGGGACACAGGCACAACAAGGTCTCACTTCTGCTTTTTTGATGGTCCTTGTTCAGTCATGAGGGAAGGTGACAAGTTGTTTTCATTGTTTGTAGCTTCACATGGTACTGCTAAGTAAAAGGTAAACTTTTGTTTAATTACAAATACATGTTTACATGATTTTTTTATGATATTATTAAGGGCACTAAGGTAAGTAATACAAATTTTATTTGTTAATATATTTGACCTTTCATAAATAAATTTGATGAAATGTGAAAATTTTCTGAAAAAGTATTTTCTTACCAGGAAACTTTATACTTTCTTCACTTAAAACAGTGATAATTTACTGTTACTCACTTGTTTATATAAAAAATATTTTTCACTATTTTTTTTTCACCCCATTGGTCTGGAAACCTGGTATGTAGTTTTCTGTTGTTTGTAATTATTGATTTTTGTATCTTTCATACAAATGTTTATGTAGACCTGTTAAATATTATAATTTATATGAACTAATTCATATAAATTAATTATATTTAACTGAAAGTATCAATTAAAAATAAATATATTTAAAATTTATACTAAAATTCTTGAAAATAAATGTGACATTTAAAAACTCAAGTGGCCCATTGTTTAGAAGAAGAAGAAAAATGCATGCATCAAGAAATTGATCAAAATTATAGGGGACAGTAACAGTTTTGGTAGAAAAAAATATTCCAGCTACTTAAAATGAAATCTCTAACATTGACACTATTAGAATAGAATTACTATGAAATATAGAGTTAAATAAAGAATTTTCTTTGAATTGTGCAAAAAAGATAAGATAATGGCATGTTAGAAATTTCAGAAGCTAGTGAATATAAGCATGTGCAAGAAAATAGAAGATGCTATTTGAATTAAATGTTTAATTCTTCATCATCGTCACCTGTTTCTAATAAAGTAAAATGATTTTAATAGAGCATGGGACCATCCAAGGACAAGATGCAGATTGTAGAGTATGTGTTTCACATGGTGGGCAAAGATTTTCAAAAGATGGGTCTTTAAAAAAATTGTCTAGTAGTGAGTTAATTCATTGTGACTGGCTCATTTATTCCAAAGAATCTTTGTCTTTAGTTTGTTTCCTGTGCATTCTTTTTAGCAAAAATTACAACAGAATCAAATAATTGCAACTCAAAAAGTGGTTTCAAAGATTGGAAAAATTTAAACAGAATTTGTGATAATGAAAAAAATCATATTTCATCATGATGCTTTTTTTAAATGGAAGTGTTTTTTGATGTATATTCAGACTGATAGTTTAATAGATGATACTTTACAGAATGTGATAAAATATGTGTGAGTGATTTTACATATTGTATGTTTTGTGCAAAAATAATTTATCTCTCAAAGTATCACAAGAAATTACTGGAAGCTCAGTTGCTGGAATGTTCTAAATTCAGTTGAACTAAGGACATTAAAATCATATAGCTAATCAATATAAATTTATGTGTTTCATTTGTATAGTAAAATTCAAAGCAAATGTATAATGTTATTAGGAAATCATGTTAAATCTGAAATACTAGGAAGAATAAAAGAAGCAAAATAATTTTTCTTACTTTTTGATTATAAACCAGATATAGTACATCATGAATTAATGTTTATGATTACTAGGTATATTTACATTAAGAATGATGTCATTGCAAGAGAGGAAAGTTTTGACTTAATTGCAACAAAATTAAAAACTGGATTAATTATATCAATAAAGCTGTTATTTAAAAAAACTAGATATGGTCTAGCTTATCACATTATCTGTAAGTTAGCAAGAGTTGATACTTATGTAAAAAGATTGTCCTGGCCAGGATATGATAATGGAATAGATATGGTACATGTATACAAGTGTATATAAGCTAGTATTTCTCCCCCAAAATAATTATGCCAAATTTGTACCTTGCCCAGCTCATAATCATAATTTAATACAAAAATGCTGCATTTGTGAATTCAAATATGATCATCTTTTTTTTAGTATTGTACAAAGGATACATATTTTAGGACTGGGGTAATACAGTGAGCAGATGGAATATTCTTGTCAATTCAGAAAACAACATTAAAATCACAGATACCTGATGAGCATTAAGATTAGATGCAATCAAGATACTTGATACTTTGCACACAAATTAGAGATGTGTATCAGATATGAAAAGATATAATATCAAATGTCAGAATACATTAGGTTGAGATCAAAAGCATCTTGGTACAAAAATATTACAGATTTTTGCACATTATATGGGATGGTATTTTGAACAAAGTGGCAAAAGTTTAATAAAGCTTTACAGTTAGAAAGCATGACCATATATAAGACTCCGTGCTTAATAAAAATCCTATTCCTTTCCTTACCACAAATGAAAGTAATTTTGAAAGTGTGTTCAGTAAATGTAAAACTTGAACAAGAGATGTGAATATTCTTCCTGAATTTGAAAATAAGTGAAAAAGAAATTGGAAATGCATGAATCATTAAATGAGAGTATTCATAATTATGGGAAAAGTGCTTATCAAGTAGACATTAGGTTATAAATGACCTAACTTCATATTTGAAATAGGTATATGAAAAATTAAATGAAATGTCTTCAGATTTTGAACTTTTAAACTGGAGAAAAGTTATTTTCTATAGATTACATCTGATTTACAAAAAGCGACTACTGACCCAGTTCTTAAATATTTTGACAATTTAAATTCTATAGAAATGTCATGTGGAATTGTTTAAAGCAACATACAATATTAATAAATTGTGATATAATGTAAACCTTATATTTGGGTCTTCTAAAACTGATTTACAAAGTGGTGTTCAAAATTTTAAAACAATACCAGCCACAGTAGCATCCTGCAAAAGAAGTTTCAGTAAGCTGAAGTTAATTTTGAATTATTTAGAATTGTCACTTGGTCAAGAGAAATTGCCAAGCATGGCAATTTACTTATTTGAAACAAGATAAGAAAAGAATTAGACTTTGAAAATGTTATTGATGTGCTTGCTTCCACTAAAGCCAGAAAAGTAAAATGATAATAAATTCTGGTTTTGGTAGGCATAAAATGTTTAAACTTAAACTACTATTGTGAGTTTAATATACCTACTTTTCAACTTTTCAATATTTTTCAACTACTTTAATGTTCTGGGGGGAAAAAACTTTTAAAAATATACAAAGAGGAGAATTGTGAGAAGATGGCACAGTAGGAAGCACCAGGAATCTGGCTCCCCACCTAGACAGCAAATGCACAGATTGAATCTATCTGATATAACTATTTTGAAGCTCTAAAGTCTGTTGAAGGCTTGCAACTTCCAGGCGAAGACTTGGAGAGTGAATTGCAGTTAATTTCCATCAATTTAAGCACTTAGCACTGTAGCAGCCATATGGCAGGCAGCTGTGCACATGGTCCTGGAGCAGCTTGCACACAACTTATGGGAGCCAGAGTGGGCAAAAAAGCTCTTGTCCTCTAGATATTGGGAATCTGGTTGCTGCTTCTTATCAAGGAGTTGCAGACAAAGAAGTGGGCACATTATTGTTGCACCTCCCTCGCATTGTTGCAAGCCCCTTCCCCTCCAGCTGAAGTGACTTCCAAGGAATTTAAGTAGACAGCCCTTTTTCTCCCTTCATTTTTCACTTTTCCCCCTTTCAGGAGCCAGACATTAAAGACTAGGACATTCAGAAACAACTGTGTATGTGGGTAAAATTAGAAAGAGATTGCATATGCCCAGGGAAAGGCTCGGAAAAGACATAAGAAGACCTTAAGTTTACACCTCAGGGTGATTTGGGAACAGAGACAGCCTACAACAATAAAAATAAAAAATAAAAATAAAACAGGCAAATGCTGGGCAATGGGAAGAATCTGATTCCCAGAGTTACTACATTATTAGACTCAACTGTCCAGTGTTCAACAAAAAATTACAAGGCATACAAAGAAACACGCAAGTATGGCCCATTCAAAACAAAACAAAAAAATCAACAGAAACTTTTCCTGAAAAAGACATAATGGCAGATATACTAGACAAAGAATTTAAAACAACTGTCTTAAAGATGCCCAGAGAACAAAAGGAATGTGTGGAGAAAGTCAAGAAAACAGTATGTGAACAAAGTGGAAATATAAATAAAGGGATAGAAAACCTAAAAGAAACCAAAAAAATTCTGGAGATGAAAAGTGCAATAACTGAAGATTAAAAATTCACTAGAGGAATTCAAAGGCAGATTTGAGCAGACAGAAGAAAGAATCGGCCAACTTGAAGATAAGACAATAGAAATTATTGAGTTTGAGGAACAGAAAGAAAATAGATTGAAGTGAACAGAACCTAAGGGAGCTTTAGGACACCATTAAGTAGTCCAACATTCGCATCATGAGAGTCCCAGAAGGAAAAGAGAGAATATTTGAAGAAATAATGACTGCAGACTTCCAAAGTTAGATGAAATACATGAATGTAAACATTCAGAAAGCACAACGGATTCCAAGTAAGATGAACTCAAAGAGACCCACAATAAGACACATTATAATTAAACTTCCAAAAGATAAAGAGAATCTTAAAAGCAGCAAAGAGAAGTGAATCATCACATACAAGGTATTCTCAATAAAATTATCCACAGACTTCTCATAAGGAAATTTGGAAGCCAACAGGCAGTGGGTTGATATATTCAAAGTGCTAAAAAGAAAACCTCAAGAATCCTCTGTCCAGCAATTCTGTCACTCAAAAGTTAGAGAGAAATTAAGACATTCTCACGTAAACAGAACTGAGAGAGTTCTTGACCACTAGATCTGCCCTGCCATAAGTGCTCAAGGAAGTCCTGTATGGTGAAATGAAAGGACAGTACATGACAACTCAAAGCTCTGTGGCAAAATAAAGATCTCAATAAAGGTAAGTGCATGGGAAATTATAAAAGCTAGTAATTTGTAACAGTGATTTGTAGCTGTACTTTTTGTTTTCTACATGAGTTAAGAGATGAATGCATTTAAAGAAAAAACAATTTTTAGTGTAAAATTTAGTATTTCTCTAACTTTGGTTTGTAACTTCTAATTTTGTTTCCTACATAATTTAGGTGACTAATGCATTTAGTTTATAACTAGGTATACAATGAATAAAGATGTAATTTTCTGACATCAGCAACCAAAAGGAATGGGGATGGAAATATAAAGGAACAGAGTTTTGGTATGTTATTGAAATTAGCTTGTATAAATTCAGATTAGAGGGTTATAACTTTAGGATATTAAGTGTAATCCTCAAAGTAACCATAAAGAAAATAGCTATAGAATATACACAAGGGGAAATGAGAAAAGATTTTAAACATTTCATTACAAAAAAATCAGCTAAATAGAAAAGAAGTCAGTAATGAAGGAAATGAGAGCCAAAAAAGTAATAAGATATATAGAAAACAAACAGCCCAATGACAAAATAAGTCCCTCCTTATCTGTAATTAATCTAAATGTTAATGTATTAAACTTTCCAATCAAAGGACAGAGGTTGGCAGAATGGATAAAAAACACATGATCCAACTACATGCTGTATACAAGAGACTCACTTGAAATTCAAAGACACAAGTTGAAAGTGAAAGGATGAAAAAGATAGTCCATGCAAATAGTAACCAAAAGAGAGTATGGATGGCTTTACTAATATCAGACAAAATAGACTTTCAGTCAAAAAAGCTAACAAGAGAAAAAGAAGGACATTACATATTAATAAAAAGTTTACTACAGCAAGAAGATATAACAATTATGAATATTTACACATCTACTGACAGACTGCCAATTTATATGAAGCAAAAACTCACAGAGTTGAAGGGAAAAATAGACAATTCTACAGTAATAGTTGGAGACTTCAGTACTCTACTCACAATAATTGATAGACTAATTAGACATAAGGAAGTAGAAGACTTAATAAACCTACTAGATTTGCAGACATACACAGAACACTCTACCCAGCAACAACAGAATACACATTCTTCTCAAGTACACATGGGACATTTTCCAGGATAGACCATGTAGTAAGTCACAAATTAAATCTCAGTGGATTTTAAAAGATAGATGTCATACAAAGTATCTTCTCTGATCACAGGATGAAATTAGAAATCAATAATAAAAGGAAAAGTGAAAAATTCGCCAGATTTTAGAAACTAAACAATACACTTTAAAACAACCAATGGATCAAAGAAGAAATCACAAGGGAAATTAGAAAATACTTAGATAAGAATGAAAGAAAAATACAACATGCAAAAACTTCTAAAATGCAATGAAAGTGATGCTAAAAGGGAAATATATGGCTGTAAATCCTTATATTAAAAAATGAGAGATCTCAAAGGAACAACCTAACTGTACAACTTAAGGAACTAGAAAAAGAAGGAGAAACTAAATCCAAAGCTGGCAGAAGGAAAGAAGTAAAATTAGCACAGGAATAAATGAAACAGAATAGAAAGCAATAGAGAAAAGTTGGTTCATTGCAAAGATCAACAAAATTGACAAACGTTTAGCCAGAAATACTTAAAAAGAGAGAAGACTTAAATTACTAAAATCAGAAATGAAAGTGGGTACATTACTACCATTTCTATAGAAATAAAAATGACCTTAAGAGAGTACTATGAATTCTGTGTCAACAAATTGGATAACCTACATGAAATGGACAAATTGCTAGAAACTCAAAACCTAGCAAGACTAAATCATGAAGAAATAGAAAATCTGAGTAGATCCACAACTGGTAAGGAGGTTGAATGAGTAATCAAAAATCTCTTAACAAAGAAAACCCCTTGACCTGACAACTTCTCTAGTGAATTCTAACAAACATCTAAATAAGAACTAATACCACTTCTTTCAAACTTTTCCAAAGTTGAAGAGGAAGAAATATTTCTAAACTCATTCTGTGAGGCCAGCATTACCCTGATACCAAAGCCAGACAAAGACAATACAAGAAAAGAAAACTACAGATAAATATCCCTTACGAACATTGATGCAAGTATCCTCAACAAAATACTAGCAAACAGAATTAAGCAATATATTAAAAGGATAATATACCATGAACAAATGGGATTCATTCCTGGAATGCAAGGACAGTTCAATATATGAAAATTGATCAATGTAATAAGCCACCTCAATGAAAGGAAGCAACAAAAACCACATTATCACCTCAAATGATGCAGAAATGGTGTTTGACAAAATTCAGCACCCTTGCATGTTAAAAATGCTCAACAACCTAGAAACAGAAGGAAACTGCTTCAACATAATAAAGCCATATAAGAAAAACCCACAGCAAACATCATACTCAATGGTAAAAGACTAAAAGATTTTCCTCTAAGATTAAGAACAAAGCAAGATGTCCACTTTCACTACTTCTATTCAACATAGTACTGGAAGTTTTAGCCAGAGCAATTAGTCAAGAAAAAGAAATAAAAGGCATCCAAATTGGAAAAGCAGTAAAATTATCTCTGTTAGCAGATGATATCATTTTATATGTAGAAAACCCTAAAGATTTCATACAAAATCCTATTAGAACTTAAATTAACTCAGCAAAGTAAATAGCAGGACACAAAGTCAGCACACAAAAATCAGTTGTATTTCTATACACAAGTAATGAACAATCTGAAAAGGAAATTACAAAACAATACAACTTTAAGGGCAGAAAAAAGAATAAAATACTTAGGAATTTACTTAATCAAAGAGGTAAAAGACTTCAACAAAGAAACTATAAAACTTTATGGAAAGAGATTTGAGAAGACAAAAAAAATGGAAAGACAACCCATGTTCATAGATTGGAAGACTTAATATTGTTAAAATACCAATAGTACCCCAAACAATCTACACATTTATTGCAATCCCTGCAAAAATCCCAAAGATGTTTTTTGTGGAAATAGAAAAACTCATCCTAAAATTTATATGGAAGCTCAAGGGACTTCAAATAGCCAAAACAACTTTGAAAAAGAAGAAAAAAACTGCAGCACTCAAATGTCCTGTTTTGAAAATTTATGACAAAGCTGCAATAAACAAAACAGTGTGGTATTGGGATAAAGATAGACCTATAGACCAAAGGAATAGAATAGAGAGCCCAGAAATAAACCTTTGTATATATGGGCAAATGATTTTTATGGGGGTGCCAAGACCAATGGGGAAAGAACAGTCTTTTTAATAAATGATGCTGAGAAAACTGGATATCCATATGCAAAAGAATTAAGTTGTACTCTTACCCAGCACTATATACAAACATTGACTCAAAATTGATAAGGGACTTAAATGTAAGACCTAAAATAATAAAGTTCTTAGAATAAAACAAAGGACAAAAACTTCATGACATTGAAATTGGTAGTGTATTTTTGGTTATTACACCAAAGGCACAGGTAATGATAGAAAAAAATTGTACAAATTAATAATTTTGTGCATCAAATATACTATCCAGTGAATAAAAAGGCAGCCCATAGAATGGGAGGAAATATATGCAAATCATATATCTGATAAGGAATTAATATCCAGAATATATAGAGGACTCATACAACTCAATAACAACATAAACAACCCGATTCAAAAATGCATAAAGGACTTGAACAGGCATTTCTCCAAAGAAGATATACAAATGGCCAATAAACACAGATGTGCAACGTCACTAATCATTAGAGAAATGCAAATCAGTGAGGTACCGCCTCACACCCATTAGGATGGCTACTGTTAAAACAAACAAAAACCAAAAAACCCACAGACACATAAACACACACACACACACACACACACACACAAAAAAAAAAAAAAAAAACACAAAAAACTCCAAAACCAGAAGACAGGTGTTGATGCTGATGTGGAGAAATTGAAGCTTTGTACACTGTTGCTGGTAATGTAAACTGGTACAGCCATTGTGGAAAGCAGTATAGCAGCTCCTCAAAAAAATTATATGATCCAGCAATTCCTCTTTTGGGTATACTGTACCCAAAAGACTTGAAAGCAAGGAGTTGAAGAGATATTTGTACTCCTATTTTCAAAGCAGCATTATTCACAATAGCTAAAACATGGAAGTAAACCAAGTGTCCATCAATAGATGAAAGAATAAACAAAATGTGGTATACGCATACCATGGAATATTCAGCCATAAGAAGGAAGGGGATTCTGCAGTATGGATCAACTTTGAGGACATTTTGCTAGTGAAATAAGCCAGTCACAAGAAGACAGACATTATGTGATTTCATTTGTATGAGGTACTTCAAATAAAAGAGAGTATAGTGGTGGTTGCCAGAGGCTGTAGGGAGGGGAGAATAAGGAGCTATTGTTTAATGGATGTAGAGTTTCAGTTTTACAAGATGAAAAAAGTTATGGGGATAAATGTTGGTAATGATTGCATAACAATGAATGTATTTAATACCAGTGACCTATACATTTAAAAACGGTTAAGATGGTAAATTTTATATTATGTGTATTTTATCTCTTGTTCCTATATGGCTTGGCATAGCACTGATGTCAGCATAGTTAACATCACAGTTTTTGAGACCATTATGTATACTCAGCCAGGAAGTGTACTATGATTTTCTTTCCTATACTTCATTTTACTTTTCTGGGTAAAAATATATTTTTACTGATTTGTTTAGTCTTCTGTGCACCTAATGCTGTTTTTTAAAATGTTGCGATGTGTTGTCTAATGTTTGGAAGTATTTTTTCCAAATGTTCACACACATCAAAAAAAAAAAAAATTGTTGGAGGGCCTGGAGATCTTCTCTCCGATCTGCTTTAGTTTAAACTAGTTGCTGTCTAAGCCTAATGCATAATTTGTTGTATCAGGATTTTACTTTGCCACTTTCTTGTGTTGGATGTCCTGTTTCCTGAACTGTGAGTTCCTCTTTTCTTGTTTTACTCCTTATTTTGATGAAACATGTCCTCTAACAACTTCCACAGAAAGGTTGATTCTCTTTTCACTTAGTGTAAATTTAAAACTGTATTTACTCTAATGATAGTTTGGCTGAAATACATAGAAAACATTTTTCCTGTGCATATTTGAAAGTATTGCTTTCATTAAGTCTGATGCCATTTTTGGTCCACTTTCTTTGTGTTTATGTTATTTTATTCTTTCTGGCAACTTTAATGATTATCTCTATCTCAGGTGTTTTGAAATTTCATATGTTCACCCATCATCCTTTTTTCATTCATTATGGTAGGAATTTGATAAGCCTTTGTAATTTTGGATATTTCTGTTTGGGGGAAATTTTCTTGTTTTATTTCTTTGGTAAATTTTCCCTTTTATTTTCTCTGTTCTCTCTTTTTTTTGAAACTCCTATTTATCTGACACTACTTCCTGCATCAACTCTTTTGATTGTATGGCATTTTCTTTCTTGCCTTCCATCTTTTTGTCCTTTCATTCAACCTTTCAAAAAAGATTTTCTAAATTTAATTGCTTATTTTAGTTGCCATATATTTAGTTTTGAATTGTTCTTTTTATTTGTTCTTCAGTTGTTTTGTCTTCATAGTTTTTTGTTCTTGTTTAATGGACATAACATTTCACACCTCTCCAGGGATATTAAATATATATTATACATATTTATTTTGTTCCTGGCAAAGTCTCTGATGTCTCCTAGCCTCTTTCTTTATTCTCTTGTTTATTTTGATCTGTCTGATGTAAATGATGTCTTCAGTTGTGTGGTGATCCTTGGCTGTCCATAAAAGTGAAGCGCTAAAAAGTTTATCAAAAACCCTGTGTTTGGACAGGCACAGGGCTGCCTTGCATAGCCATACAGGTTGTGCACTGCAGCACTCCACAGGGTACAACCCTGGTATATTTATATATACCCCTTAGTACTCTTAAAATGTATTGATGTTTACAGTACTAGAAATTAAAAGTATGAACTTTTAAAAATACTGTTACTTAAAATGACAGATATTTTTCTGAAAAATAACTTTGTCAAAACAAAAGAAATTTAGTTAGAAGAATGAAATTGTTTTACACTTCTGCGTATCTCTTTAATGTCTAGTTAAATAGAAGGAAACTGGATGCTCATGTTTCTGCATTCAATCTGTTGTTATATTTTATTTTGGTTGAAATATAAGAAGAATACCCAGCCTCATCTAGTACTTTAATCTCTTCAGATAATTGTGATTATTCTTTTCTATGACATCAAAAGTAGACAAGTGGACTTTTTCTTAAAAGGTTTGTTGCAATGTGGAATCTGTCTCCATATCACTGAACTTTTTGTACTCTATTACATTAAAATCTATTGATCTGGCTTACACTTTGATTGGCTTTTTTATCCATGCATGATTTTATAATAATGTGCATTTAGTCATTTGGAATATATTGGTTCACAAGTTACATAGATCTTCTAAGTGTTGACATGTTTCATTATATAATATCAGGTAATCACATTCATTAATATTAGTATTAATCTCATGAATAGTGGATACAAGTTATCCTAAAATTTAATTTTTCCAAGAATTTTTTTACTGGCAAAAAATACTGTCGGTTGTTTTCTTTGATGTGACATGCTCACTTTGTCAGTTTCAAAGAAAATGTCTTCTAAATACTCAAGTCTAAATATTCATAGTTTTGGGCTTCCGTGGTGGCGCAGTGGTTGCCGCCTGCCGATGCTGGGGACACGGGTTCGTGCCCCGGTCCGGGAAGATCCCACATGCTGCGGAGCGGCTGGGCCCGTGAGCCATGGCCGCTGAGCCTGCGCATCCGGAGCCTGTGCTCCGCAACGGGAGGGGCCACAACAGTGAGAGGCCCGCGTACCGCAAAAAAAAAAAAAAAAAAATTAATAGTTTGACAGTCATTCTTTAAAATAAAAATCTTTTTCCATGAAAAAAATGTGGCCAAGTTCAGCTCGCAACTCAGTCACAGACCCAAGTGTTTTTAGTGCACAATAGCAGTGCTTTATGCGTATTTGGTATTTCATTACACAGAATATTAAAAAGATATGCACTCAGTGATTGATATTTAATAAAATTAATTTTACTGCTGGTGTATGCCAGTGGAGAATACAGTGACTACTAGTACAGTTTTGGTTCTATGTCAGTGCCTTGATTTGAGTTACGATGCCAGCATTTTTACTCACCACTGCTTTAGTACCAAGAATTTTAACCTCACATGCCTCCTGAAAGTGTCTTGGAAGCCCCACGTGTCTGTGAACCACACTTGGAGAACTGCTGGCATGGATTATATTGTGAAGGTTGCCTCATGGATTAGTATGCTGTACAGCCTGCACAGTCTGCATGGCAATTGTTTAGACTTCAACATAGGAAAATCAGTTGCTGAGCTGACTGATCCTTTGGTAGGGAGGATGCTCTCAAAGTCTTTGAGGCTGATAATTTTCTCCAAAAAGGAATCTTCTAGATTCCAGCTGCGGATGGTGGGGTGAAGAGTGGTTCCTCTGGCTGCTAGCATTCTGGGAGCCAGGCAGAGAGATAAATGTGGGTCCCTTTTTTCAGGTTATGGGCCTCTACTAAATTTTTCTGTTTTCTTTCAGTACCTCATGCCTGCCCTTTTCCATTCCTGGTGTTCACAAGTCTAGACAGTCTCCAGTTCACAGAGTTAACCTTTGGTCTAAGTGGTAGAGGAAAGGATAGGTACCTGTTGTGTGAGTTGGGAAAAGAACATTTAGATTTCTCAGCAGTATTCATGCTTCATTTTTACCTTTTGTGTACTGGATAGTGTACTGAATTTCTCCAAATACCAGGTCTCTTATGTTCTCTGGGAAAACTGATTCTCTTTTCCTTGCACTCCCTACTCAGACATTTAGTTGTAACTTCCTCCACACTGTGAAGTCAATTTCCATTCCTCCAGCCACTATCCATCTAAAAATCTGTTGAAATCTCTTTGACAGTTAGTATGCTTTGATGTTTTCTTGGTCTTTATGAGTGAAAATATTTTATTTCTTTGCCCTCATTTTAGCAGGGCTTTTGGAGAGTGAGGAAATATTACATGTATGTGATTAATATACCATATCACTTTCACAGATTTGAATCAATCACTATTGTGGCTGAGCTGGACCTAGATTTGAAACTTCACCACTTAGTGTAGTATTGCCTTTAGTTTTCTACTTAACCCCCGCAGTCTTTATTCTCATTTGTAGCAATGGAGTTTATAATATCTAATATGAGGATTAAGAGATGAGATAGTGAATGTAAAGTTCTTAACATACTACCTCATGCATCATATATGCTCAATAATTTGTTATAAACTGTTAGGCTGGCCTCTGGCTTACTGAGGTTTTAGTATATTCTTTCCTCACCAAAAAACATTTGAAATAAGCAAAATATTTCATTTGTCTATTGTTTAATATTACTTTGTTTGACAATGGAAAGGTTACCATGGCTCCAAATATAAAATCATAATTTCATAAATGTTTTATCTAAGTACCTGTATTTAATATGTGTGTATAAAATACTGTGGATGACACATTCAAATTCAAGCTGTGTTTTACTAGTTTTCTATTCAAGTAATTGTAATTATGGCCCATATTTGAAAGAATCTAAGGAAAGCAGGTATTGTTATAACTGGATAACTGTTTCATGTCCTTGATTCAGAAGCTTTTGGTACACTGAAATTCTTACAAGTTTTTTAAAAAACAATTTTTGAAATCATGCTTTTAGTTATGAGAATTATTTTAATACATACTTTAAGAAAATTTTTTCTCTTTCTTTAGTATACTAGGTAGCACACTTAAGTTCTTTTTATCTAGAAAGTTTAGTAAAATAAAAGTAGTTTACTTTAAGCTTAGTTTTGAATATAAAACAAAATTATTATTAATCATTTCAGGAAATTGCAAGACCTAATATGGCTGAAGGAGAAATAGAAACATCAAATTCTGAAAGGTAAATATAAGGAAAAACTGAATCTCATGAAATTCATGTATATAAAATGATACTTGAGCTGTGTTTATATTTCAGTTAATTGGCAAAAGACTATTTAAATTTTGTATATGGTGTTCCTTTTAATAATGGCTTTTAATTAAAATAAAATTTTGAAATATTAATATAACAGAAATATACTGCAGATCCTTAGTTTTGAAATCTTAAACATGTAGAATACATTTTATAAGTTGTTACAAATTTTTTAAAAGTACTTACAAGTAAGTAAAATGTTAACAGATTTTAATTACCTCTATTAAATGAAAATAGTTACAAGATGCTACAGGTTATAAGACGGTGACGATTCTTGCAAATAGGTAATTTTAATATCTTATTTTTTAAGTATTTTAAAAAAGCTGTAAAGCTACTTCTGTGGTAGAATCAACATAAAATGTTCAAAATTCAAGTATTGGTTTTTAAAAATTTAATGCTTGAGTAGAACACTGCAGAACACGAGATTTCACAAATTTTTTTAGCAAAAGAAAATCCAACATTCTAATTAGAACTTTATTCCAGCTAAAGGTGATTTTGTGTTTTCGATTAAGTACTTTCCCCATTTCTATCTTTATGCTGTGTGTTTTATAGTAGGCTGCTTGTTAACCTGATGAGATTAATTAACCTATTGCCTCTAAAAAGAAAATTATGGAATAAGACCTTTTGAAGATGTTTCTTAGACTTCACTAGAAAAATTATCTAGCCCTGGGGCTTCCTTTATGGCCCAGTGGTTGAGACTTCGCCTTCCAGCGCAGGGTCGGGGTGTGTGGGTTCGATCCCTGGTCGGGGAGCTAGGATCCTACATGCCTCACGGCCATAAAAACAAAACATAGAACAGAAGCAATGTTGTAACAAATTCAATAAAGACTTTAAAAATAGTCCACATAAAAAAAGAAAAGAACAGAAAAATTATCTAGCCCTTTCTTCACCTAGCATTTTTCCTAGAATTCTGGTTGGGAAAAATTAACAAAAATTCAAATAAGGATTTAGAAAAAGCAGACTAGTCACATCCATATTTTTTAACATTTTCTGTAAATTATGGTTAGTTCAATAAGATCTGAACAAAAATAAGAATTTTACAAATTTAAATGAGGGAAATATAATTTTTTGCAGATGATATAATTGACCTGTAAGATCCAAGAAAATGAGCTAAGAATGATTGAAATTAATTAGGGTATTAATTAAGGCAGCTTGGTGTAAAATTCAGAATCTTTCCAGTATACCAATAACATGTGATTACAAAATATAATGGATAAAATTCACAGTAATAACAAGATGAGTAAAGTGCAGCATCTATTTAGAAGATTTCGAAGAAAAAACTTACTGAGATAGAAAATAATATATTAGTAACTTACATGATAGGTCATTTCCCAAATTAGTTTATGGTTAATGAACATTTAGTTGAAAATCCAAATTGGATTTGATTTGGAAACTAGTGGTATTTAAAGTAAGATTCATATTTTTCTACTTATTAATACCATAATTAAAAAAAATCACAGCTGTGTTAGATATTAGGTTGTTTCTGTATTCACTATTTTAAACATTATTTTAATGAGCATCCTTGTACAGTTATCTTTTACTTTTTCAAACTATTAATTTAGGGAGAAGAGTAGTAGAATGTAGGTGATTTTACCTATTAAATAATAAAGTACAATGTTAATTTCTAATTGTTAAAACTGGGTGGTATTGGCCTGTAATAGTCAAAAGACACATCAGAACAAAATAAATAGAGAAACGGCCTTTTAAATATAATTTAGTAAATAATAAATGACTATCTGATAACATTGCTTTGATATTTGGGCAGTTCATTAGAAAAACGTCTAAATTCCAGGTGGATTAATGTAAGAACTAATATAAATGTACTCATTAAATTTCTTTTTGTTAAAATAAGCATTGTTACATCTACATAAGGGACTGGAGAGCCTCTTAGAAATCTCCTGTTTCTAAGACTCACAGACATAGAAGATAAACCTTATGGTTACCAAAGTGGAAAGGGGGTGGAGGAGGGATAAATTAGGAGTTTTGGATTAACATATACACACTACTATATATAAAATAGTTAAACAACAAGGTCCTACTATATAGCATAGGGAACTATATTCACTAAATAGTTCTGTTAACACACTGGGGTAAGAGTAAACACAGAGACAGGTATACACATAAGCATATATGTATGCATGTTTTATATTTACATATTTTTTAGGCATGTGTTTATGTTTTTATAAATTAGTCTGTTAAAAAATCAGTGAAATGTTTGTGAATGCTTAGTTGATTTTGCATAGGGAAACCACTCTAAGCCCAAGAGGACATATAAATCATAAAAGAGACATAGGGTTTTTTCCACATATATTCATTCCTTATTTAAATTACTCTTATGAATTAATAAGCACACTCACATTTTAACTAAAAATAAGCAAGGGTATGAACAGATAAAAATAATGATAACCAGGACTAAAACCAGTGAATAGACTCCTCAGGACTCCTTTTAATATGTGACTACAGAGTTTCTCACTCTGTTGCCCAAGAACATGGCCACCTCCTAAATTGTAACATTATGGCAAAGACCGGGGACCTCAATTTTTTTTTTTGGTGGGCAAGTGTGCCTTTTTGTTTGTTTGTTTTAGAGAATGTCTTTATTTTGATAATGTTCAAATACATTGTATTATGAAGAAATAGATAATAAATAGCTTTATTTTTTCAGTAAACAAGATGAAGCTTCTTCAGAGGAAATAAAAAATGGATGTGATGTGCATTTATTCGAAGGCTCATCAACAACAAAAAGTGAAGAAGGTGTATCAGGTTCAGATAAAGAAAATGATACCTGTCTTGAAGACCAGGAAACTGGCTCAAAGAATATCTTCAATTTTGATTCAATTATTGATGCAGATAAGTTGGAAAAGGAAAAACAAATAGAGCACATTTGTCATGAAACAGAGTTGAAGAGGTGCCAAAGTTCAGAAAACCTCATTGCACGTGATCAGATTGAAGATCGCAATGCCAGTGAAGCTAGATTTTCTTCGAAGAATATTATGGATTTGCAGTTAACATCTGGTGATGTTAGCATTGATCAGTTTCTGAGAAAGAGAGATGAACCTGAATCTGTTAGTTCTGATGTTAGCGAGCAAGGCAGTATTCATTTGGAACCTTTGACTCCATCAGAAGTGCTTGAGTTTGAAGCCACAGAGATTCTTCAGAAAGGTAGTGGTGATCCTTCAGCCAAG
Organism: Kogia breviceps; assembly: GCF_026419965.1. Lineage (NCBI taxonomy): Eukaryota > Metazoa > Chordata > Mammalia > Artiodactyla > Physeteridae > Kogia > Kogia breviceps. Next base: position 144,670,027 of record NC_081312.1, read on the forward strand.
ACTGATGAAGTAGTGTCTGATCAAACAGATGAAGTTCTTGGAGAAAATAGCCTTAGCACAACAGAGACAACAGGAGACCTGGCAGATGAAAAAGAAAGAAGTTGAAATTAATTAGGCATTCTAAGTTTTAGTGTACCAACGATAAGAGCATTTGGAACAGTGCTATCAGGTGAGCTCAGTGGTGCTGTTGCAGAGTGCAGAGATAGAAAAATGTGAGGGAGGTCATTCATACACTTTACCTGTATATTCAACCTAGGTTATTAAATCAATTCATCATTAATAGCATGATTAGTATGAATTTCCAAGAAGTTTTTAAGACATGAATAAGATTTTAATGAAAGTTAAGTTTGCAATGAAAGTCTCATTTAGCAGTTTTCGAGGTTATGGAACCTGGTGGTCAATATGAATTGAATATTAGAATATTAGTTATATTAATAAAGCTTTTGAAATATCCATCAGTTCTAAACTAAAAGTCCTTATTACCTGTACATCCTTTTCAATTAACTTAAAGGAAGAGATTTGGAAACCACATACCTTTTGGGAATAATTGATTTAAAATAATGGCCAATTGGCTTTGTTAATGAAGGCTTCATTTTGAGTATGCTACTGGTAAATGGAGCATGTTTAGAATGCTAAATTAGTGATCTAATGAGAATTTGGATGAAGATAAACTTAATTTTGGATATAATATAACATTCCAGACTGCCAGAAGCATGTAAACAGAATATTTGAATCTGTGTACCTCCATACAAGTGTTAGCCTGCCAGGCTGTAAGCTTACCTTAATTAAACTTTCAGTGAAAGTGAAATTATTAAAATAAAAATTTATATTTGTGCTTTTGTCAGTGTGTAAGCTGTGCAGAAATCCCTTGATGTACTAGTTGTATAAAGTAGAAACCTACTGTTGAAACTCCTGTAGCTATTATGCTCTTAATATTGTTTTAATGATCTTCTTTAGAAATAGACCCATAAAAATGGTCTGGAAACCAAACCAAAGTATGGATTGATGTAGATATTGTAAAGCAGTAAACTGAAAACATGTCCTGGCATGAATTCAGCTATGTTTAAGTGACTTTTTCTGTAATTGTAAAATAGAAAATTCAAATGGGACCTAAAGCAGGATGTAAAAAATTGGTTTGGGATATTTAGCCTAATTTATCCATAAGATGGCTGCTAAATTGATTTTTTCAGTTTTTTATCATATAGAAAATAATAGATATAGAAATGAATAATATGAGTAACAGTAGTTTGCTTTGAAGTACTAATAAACTTTTATTTAAAATGCTACATTTTTACTTCTTAAAATGTGCTTTGAATTCTTAAATTTTGTTTCACTGAATGTTAAATGTTTAAAATGGCTATTAAAATTCTGCTGTATATAGTAGTTTTTGAGTAAATATTTGCAATAAAAATCTGTCCCTGAATAATTTTATTTTTCAGAAAGCTGCTTGAGTCGGATTACCTTTGGCGCCTCTAGAAATTGTATATTGCTCAAGGAAATTTCATGTTAAAGTTAGTGGTAGATTTTATTCCATATTCTTTAATTGATGCATGATTTATTTTAAATTGAGACTTAAAGTACAGGGGGAAGAACTGCTAATATTTACAGAGAATTGATTTGCTTTACAAATTCTTCTACTTCAGGAGAATTATAATTTAATATTATAGCTTTCTATCTGCTCAGTAAATTAAAGATACTAAATAGGCAAAATATTTTATTGACTTATTGAATATTTTTGAGGGTGGGGGCAAATATTTTTATCTTTCCTGCTCCCAAGAAAAGATGGGATAGAGGGACTTATTAACTGTTATCCTTCACCTTGTTGAAACATAAATCTATAGCAGAGAAAACTTTTGGAGTAAGGGGAAGAAAAAGTCTGTGTAAGGACCATTTTCTGAATCTCATTCAATTAGTTGCCACGGCTGTCACCTAATACTTCAAAAAACTAGAGCACTGTACCAAAATAAGTCTCTAAGTGACACCGTAGTCCCTTGTGAGCTTTGAGTAGTTCCTTCTCCTGCCCCTATATACTTACAGTAGTGGTATTAAAAGTACCTGATCAATGAATAGTTTATACCTATCCACTGTGAGAAAAGGAACCTGTGCCAGACTATAAATCCTTCATTGAGAAAGTCTAGCAATGAAAACAAAAAAATAGTTGAAGTAAACATTGTACTTGGTAACATAGTTGGTTTCTGTTTTCACATAATCTCTTTATCTCGTTTCTGATCAGGAACAAACAATTCAGGTATGCAAACCAAACCTTTGAGTAGCAGTGCTTTAGCACAGTGGTCAGCAAACGTTTTCTCTGTAGAGCCACATAGTGAATAATTGTGGACTGTGTGGTCACAATTATCCAACTCTTCCTTATAGCTTAAGAGCACCTGTAGACAATATGTAAATGGTAGCCTGTTTGTGTTCCAATAAAACTTTACAAAAACAGAATGTTGGTTGGATTTGGCCAGTGGACTGTAGTTTGCCACCACCTGCTTTAGATGCTATTTTGTCCGGGCAAATTGTGCTCAGGGACTGAGATTTTCTTTGCCAATAACTTATTTAACACCAGTTCACTGTGAGAATTATAATTTATAAAAATAATATTTCACAAGCCAATACCATACAGGATAATGTCTGTTAATAAGCTAATAAAGAAATAACATACTCCAAACTAATAATAGATTGATTACACTATTGTTCCAGGCAAAGAGGAGATGAAAGAAAGTCCAAATATAGTTGAGGTGTACCTTTCCAGGAATTGGTTGTCTATAGAGTCAGTCCTTCCAACTAAAAGGTGGGTATCAGCTGCCAGCGTAGGTCCCTTGCTGCTGCGACACGTAGCTAGGGGGTGACAGTACCGGTGTCGGTAAGCAAGCTGGGCTGTTCCAAGTGTTATGACTCCAGGGACCATTACATGACTTAACCTCTGCCTACCAGGAGTAGCCTTGCCAAGGCAGGAACAGATGTCCCTTCTCTTCCTGAGACTGCTGCACAGTTTAACACTGCTGAGGACCAAGAATGGCCTGGCCATGGCAGGAGCAGGTGTCCCAAGATCTTCACAGAGCTATGTAAGTCAGCAAAGAGTAGCCTTGCCCAGACTAAACACTCTCGGTAAGTCCTCACAAATTCTTGGTATTTAAAGATTAAATGTCCAGCATTTGATAGCTGCTCTTCCATATGTTTGTATTGATTATCCTCTCCAGCGGCACCCCTTAATGGCTGAGCTGCTGAATACTGATCAACAACAGCAGATGACATCATCCTGGCACAACTTCCTTAGTGTAAACAAATTTACCTGTAGATCAAAACAACTTCACTGTCATAAACAAGTGGATTTGAAATCATAACAAACCAATACACAACAAGCACTTAGACTTTCTTGATTGACTGTGAAAGCCAGTGATGTGCTCAAGTGACTGTTTGCCTAAGAACTAACTACCAAGGTGCCTTACTATATCATAGTTTCCTGTTACCTAACAACAAAATTATGATTGATTACATGTGCAGTTCAGTGATGTTAAGAAACATTCATTTTGTGGATGCACTTTTAATTTACATTGAAAATCTGAATGCCATATTTATTTATGTTATTTCTTCCCCTTGTATCTCTCCAATGTTTTAGGGAGGAAATTGTAATTTTTTTCACTCTATAAATTTTTAAAGAACTATTCTAAACATTTTCTTAAAGGAACTGACAAGATATGAGTCACCTTGTTTCAGCTATAAGTAAAAAGATATCTGGGCAATTACTTGTCTAAGGTTACAAAGCCAAGATTTGAACATAATTTGATCTGATTCTGAAGTTAGTGTTTTCTACCACATCTGTAGTTCCTAGCATTTACACTGAATGTCCCTTTTAAAAAATATCAGTTTTTGCAAATAACCCTTCCACTGATGGTACTAATTACAGTTTTATTTATTATTCCTACAGTGATTATATGCATATGGAATGGAGGACCTCTTAACCTAAAGAAGAGGACCTACTGATCTCTTTTACTAATAGGAATTGAGGAATTTTACCTCAAGAGGAGGGGTTAGTGAATATTCTATTAACAGGAAAGACAGCATGTGATTTAAAGATACACTTTATATAGTAATTTTAAATGTTTTGACATCATTACATTTTTTTAGGCTTCTGTAATGTCATTTTAAAATTATGGTTGACATGATCATTTTTGTTCCATCAAACTTGTTACTCCAGGATCACTCACTTGTACTGACTTCAGTGAATTAGGACTTTTGTATATATATAGGCACTAAAAAGAATTGCAAGTGTTTCATTTTTATTAGATTACTATAACACTAAGACTTGTTTTTTCAGCTAAAAAATAAAACACAATTTACCTATGTCTAAGCATTAAAAGAGAAATGATTATTTTAAAAATATTGTTTACTAATAAGGCATATCTGCCAATCCATGTACACAAAATGAATAGTCAAATAGATTTTTTTAAAGTCATGGTAATGTTTAATTTTCATCTCAAAATCTATAAACACAAAAATACTTCACTTGAATCATCTTGTAAGGAATTAAACACATCTGTAGCAGCATCTGTAACATCATCGAGGGATGAGGTGTCCTGGGTGAAATTACTTTTACAGTTAGCTAAAAGTAACTTTTAATTGCTTTTTAAAAGTACTATAAAATCACTTTTGTTATTTAAAAGAATATACTATGCATAATTTAGTCTTCTTTGATGACACAGAGGGTCATCATTATGAAGATTTTTGGACCAAGCTATAAATGAAGCTGTAGCTGCAGATGTTAATGGCCTGAATAACTGCTGATCACAGAAGTGACCTTGGATTTTGGTTTACAGAAATATTTCAGTTACATCTAGGGTCATTTGACTTTTCCAAAAACAGAACAGAAAAACTGACTACATTACTCACCCAATTCCACCTCTTTTTTAAGATGAATTTTCCCTCCTAAATACTAAAGTAAAACCTGCCATTTGTGGAGAATTTGGTAACTATAAACTGTAGTTTTAAGCTTTCAAAATATTTTAAGCATTTACGCACTGCCTTAAAAACTTTATTTTAATTGCTCTATATCAGGGGCTAGAAAACTATGACCCACAGTTGGCTACCTATTTTTGTAAACAAAATTTTATTAGAAAACAGCCATGTCATTTGTTTATATATTGTCTGTTGTAGCTTTTGCACTACAACAGCACAGTTGTACATGACAGAGGCCATATGGTCTGTAAGTCTCAAGGATTTACAATCTGGCACTTGAAGAAAAAGTTTGCCAACCCCTGCCCTATATTTTTGTATGGGTATAATCATAACTTTATAACTGTTCTTTTATTTTCACTATTATAGATACTGCAGTGAAGCTCTTATTTCATAAATTTTGGTCCATATTTTATTTACCTGTACTGAAATTCTAAGTGTATAACTTATTAGATTGAAGAGTATTCAGTTTTTAAATTGAAAAATAGAAACCCTTTTTTTTTTTTTTTTTTTTTTTTTTTTTTCGGTACGCGGGCCTCTCCCACTGCGGAGCACAGGCTCCGGACGCGCAGGCTCAGCGGCCATGGCTCACGGGCCCAGCCGCTCCACGGCATGTGGGATCCTCCCGGACCGGGGCACGAACCCGTGTCCCCTACATCGGCAGGCGGACTCTCAACCACTGCGCCATACTTATTTTAATTATCATACCATAGTACTTATAGAAAACTTCTTGGTCCAGCATTACCTTGTAGAAGTTAAGAGTTTATTCATCTAGATTTTTTTCTTTGATTCTTCAAAGTCAGCTTGTTTTTAGCCTAATGTAGATTTTCATTCCTGCTATTTACCAAATATTTCTAGTGTATGGCCATATGACTAGTTTCTGGCTAGTGAGTTGTGAGTGAAAGTGACTTCTGGTTTCGAGGATTTAGTTGTTAATGTGAGACTCTTTAGGACCCTCTTTTCCCTCAAGCATGGTAACATTTTTACTATTCAGATGGTGATTGCTATATCAGGCTTGGTTCCTGAGGGACTATGAAAAGAGCCTTCCTGTTTATTTAGATACACATATAGCATGAAGGAGAAATAACATTTTTATTTTAAGCTACTGCAGTTAGAGAATTTTTGTTCTACAGCATAACTAAGTCTCTCCCTACTGATGTAGGAATTAATCCTGAAAGTGGATTGCTGCCATTAGAAGACACACAGCTGAGCTACATTACACCAGTGTATTGCATTGGCTTAGGTGGCAGATGGCAAGGCTACATGAGGTGATCCACATTCTGCTATGGTGAGAGATTTGGTAAACTTGACTGTAATACTTGAAAGACAAATGGTGTACGTAATGAAGTTGTATCTCTATTGGAAGAGTTTGACTAACAAAATGTTAATAGCATGTTTTGGTTACACTATTGGCTGCATTTGACAACTTACTCTGAGAAAGAAGTGGACTCAGATGGGAAATGGTAGGATTGAAAGTGAGAACAAAAGAGAATAGAAAAAGTCCATAAATCCAGATACTTACAGGGTTGGAAAAGGCTAAACTTCTCACCCCCAACCAGTAAAAGGAGAAGGCCTAAGCAAGAAAACTTAATTAAATTAAGAATATGGCCATCATACCAATTAATTTGGTTAAGGAGAGGCCCCGAAGTGTTTCTTCTATGTGAAAATTCCTTCACGGCATTTCTTGGGAAACACATATTTTTCTGAATTTCAAGACAAATCAGTCAAGAAATCGATGAAACAGGAAAAGTATTGTAACTTTCCTATGAAAATTAAAGCTAAGTAATGAAGTTAGAGCCATTACTGGTTTGCAGGAATCCTCTGAAGTCAAGCTCAAAAGTAAGACTAGGGAATGCTGACAGGTGGAGTCCAAGAGTAAAGTCAGCATTTCTAGGAACCACAATAATAGTCCCAGAAGAGAAGTGGTCATAGTCTGATCACTCAGTCATATTTTAGCTATTGCCGTGGTATAAATGTGTATTCATACCCCTGTCTGCTGCTAATGGTGAGTCGTTCTTGCAAGTAAAATAAAAATTAGTAGGTTTATATTCATAGGATACTTTATACAAACCCCATCAATGGTCTTCCAAAAATAACATGTTGTGGAAGTAAATTAATTCCATAAATTATCAATTTTGACTTGTGATTCTGTGTGGTGTTTTTACTCTTGAGAGGAGATCCAAATGTAACCTTAGTCAAGTAACTACCAAATAAATTTATTGGCACTTCCCAGTGTATGATTATTTGCCAAAGGGTGCTATTCTTTACAAATACTTAAACAATAAATGCAAAGAAAAGAAGTAAATGTTGTGGAACATTCTGAAATGAGATCAGAAACTGATCTAAAGTCTAAATTAGCAAAAGCACTATCAATTGCAACAGTAAGACCAAAATCTGGGCTAGCAGACAAAATATTTTTATCATTAAAAAGGAAAAGAGCTTCTATGAAGTAACATGTAACCTAACACCAACTTGAAGATGTTTTTGGACAGTCCCTAGCAACTTCACTAATATCGATGCAAAAATGAAAGAATTTCTATGTCTGGAATAATTATTATAAAATAAAGATAAAGACTATCAGATAGGGCAATTAGTGTGTTGTGTCTTTTTAGATTTCTTTTTAAAAAATTTTATTGAAGTATAGTTGATTTACAATGTTGTGTTAGTTTCAGGTGTACAGCAAAGTGATTCAGTTATATATATACATATATTCATGCTTTTTTTCAGATTCTCCACCTATATAGGTTATTATAGAATATTGAGTAGAGTTCCCTGTGCTATACAGTAGGTCCTTGTTGGTTATCTATTTTATATATAGTAGTGTGTGTATGTTAATCCCAAGCTCCTAATTTATCCCTCCCCCCGACATTTCCCCTTTGGTAACCATAGGTTTGTTTTCAAATTCGGTGAGAATGTTTCTGTTTTGTAAATAAGTTCATTTGTATCATTTTTTAAAAATTAGATTCCACATATGATTGATATCATATGATATTTGTCTTTCTCTGTCTGACTTACTTCACTTAGTATGATAGATTTCATTTTAAGAAAAACTTTTAAACAAATATTTGTAGTGCTTTCAATTTAAAAAATGATTTTTATTGGCATTTTTGTTAATGTTTCCTTTATTTATGTTTTCTGTTATCAAATATCTATGTCAGATAGATATAATGGTATTGAAGTATATAATCTTGTCCCAGTACATTGGTTCATGTTAATAAACATTTATTATTATATCTTTTTTAACAGAAAATATCTGGAACATTTAGTATAACTATCACAGAAAAATGATTCAGTATTTATTTTGGTCACTCATAACTATTTTAAATATATTAAGTATGGTGCTCTGAAAAATATAGGATGACAATTCTGTGTAATTTGGGGATACCTGAGAATTCCCAGAAGTTTTCATTTCTCATTCCCATATCCTAAATATTAATATCTGTCAGGAATTGGAAATACTAATGCCCAGTAATTTGTTCAGATATATAAAATGGCTTAGGAAACAGTTGCTAAAACATCAGTCTTCTACCAGTGCCTGATGGGCTCAGGGTACTCCAGTCAAGTGTAAAGGGGAGCTGGGGGGAGCACGTCTTTAAATTTGTGGGTGTGAGTATTGGCTCACTGCTGACTGCAGTCAGATAAATAAAAAGCAAAAATTTTGAGAGAGTTGAACTGTCAAACCATGAACCTGGACTAAAAGTTTATGACTAATCAACTCAAAATGACCCTTGGGCCCCCAGCTTTCTACACAGGGTAGCAGACAGAGAAAGTTGCTTGGTGCCCAAATAAAACATATTCCCAATGTCTACCTCTGTGGTCAAGAAGGATAAAGAAAAAAGGAAGGATCTCCTGGATGGTGGGATCAATAGCTTTGGACAGCAATTGATTAACGATCCCCTTCCAGCAAGCAAAGTCAGATTCTCATCAAGGAATTTTTGCACCACCAGAGTAGTGTCCTTGTAGCAGAGAATTGTTTTGGACCAGTGACTGCTTGTGTGTTTCCCATCTTTCTCCTTCAGGATAGGAGTGTTTATTTACAGTTTTTCTATCTCTGTTTCAACCTTGTGTGTGTAAAGGACAGCTTTTTAATTAATAGGATAACCAATCTAGAGGAAACGAGTGCATACTATCCCCTGATTTAGAGACTAACAAGAGATACTGAACTTTGAGCTTGATGCCATTGATTTAATGGTACTGTTGAGTTATCTCTCCTTTGAAGAGAAAGAGTGTGTTTTGGCTATAAGAAGGAGGATACACTGAATAACTACTGACCAGAAGCATGGTCTGTGATAGTCATTAGGGCTTTTCACCATATAGTTACAGTAGTTCTCTCTAGAGAACCAGACACATAGCAGGATTACACTTCCCTTATGGTTGGGTGGTGCCATCTTCCTGGGTCTGGCCTGTGAATTGCGGGTTCTGTTTCTGAGCTGGAGAATTGAATTGCTAATTTGAGACTCTCTAGACTCCTGTCTTTCCTCTAATTTGTTTATTGGCAACGTTTGAGTTGGTGGTTGCTCTGTCATTTGAGTAACTGTGATGAAGAGAAGAATCACCTTCCCAATTTGCAGTGGACTTTTTAAATGAGTAAGAAATAAACCTTTTTGCTTTTAGTAATTGAGATTTGAGGGTGGTTACCATAACATAATTCTAACCTATCCTAACTGATAAACTTAGTAACATTATGAAAATCTTTTCATGCCTGTGCCTGAGGACCTATTAGAATTTTCTAACCTTTTTAGATCTACCTCAGCATTTCCTATCTTTTACTATTATCCTATTGCACAGTAATTTTATATTAGTCCCCCTAAGGATTTTTAAAAATTGTTTTATTGCATAATTTAAAAAATAGTTTTAGAACTTTCACTTCTGACCAACTTGTAGTAATAAGGACTGGATTTAACCCTCCCCTCTGAAACAAACAAAGCAACATGAAACTGGTTTTCAAGACAGTGATATCAGGAATGAAAGACAGTGATCTGTGAGAGAAAACAAATTAGGTGAGCCTTATGATTACCTCATCTTACTGCTTTGAGAGTTTCCAAGCTTTAACACGGGGAAAGGAAAGTGAGACAAAAACTGGGAGATTCCCTAGGTTGAGACAGAGCTGAGAGTCTGGAGAAACCCAGGGAGGTCTAGTTCATAGGGCCAAGTCCCAAAGAGGAGAGAGCTGCGCAGAGAGATTTGCAGTATTCAGCAACTACCCAGGGCTAGAGAAAGGACAATCTGAAAGGATTAGGGGGGTACAGAAACAGTGCATATTCCTACCAGACAGAATGAAAAACAAATTATAATTCATGGAGCACTGGGTAGAGAACTCAAGAAGTTCTTACTATGGGAATAATTAGCCCTAGACTGAGCACTACTCTTTACCCAACTAACAAATCATAAAAGCAAGACCTGAAAGGGTCAAATAATTTACATACAAGTGTACTGTATCCCAGAACAAAATTCAAGAAGATATATAGGAATACAAAAATATCTAGCACCCACAAAGGTAAAACTCACAGTGTCTGACATCCAGTTAAAGATTACCAGGCAGGGCTTTCCTGGTGGTGCGGTGGTTGAGAGTCCGCCTGCCGATGCAGGGGACATGGGTTAGAGTATTTTATAATACTCTAACTTTATTCTTTAATAATCCATACCCTGTCAACTTCTAAAAATGTTGAAGGTGGGGCTTCCCTGGTGGCGCAGTGGTTGAGAATCCGCCTGCCGATGCAGGGGACACGGGTTCGTGCCCCGGTCTGGGAAGATCCCACATGCTGCAGAGCGGCTGGGCCCGTGAGCCATGGCCGCTGAGCCTGCACGTCCGGAGCCTGCGCTCCGCAACGGGAGAGGCCACAGCAGTGAGAGGCCCGCGTACCGCAAGAAAAAGATTACCAGGCATACAAAGAGGCCGGAAAACATGACCATAATGAGAAAAACAGCCAGTCAAAACTGACCCAGAACTGAAACAGATGTCAGAATTGGGACCGGATATTAAAACATATCATATAATGATCTTAAAAAAGTTAAGAGGATGTTAAAAAGACCCAAATTGAGCTTTAGAGATGAAAACTACAATGTCTGGGATAAAATTTATGCTGATGGAATTAATGGCAGAGCAGACAAAGCAGAAGAAAAGATCACAGAATTTGAAGACATAGCAATAGAAACCATTTTGTGAGCCATGGGACATCAAGAGGCCTATATTTTCTAAACTTGAAAACTCTAAACCCCCAGATCCAAGAAACTCAGCAAGCCGCAAGGGATTTGATGATACATGATACATGAAGAGGACTCACAAAGACAACATAATCAAATTGCTTAAAACCAGTAATAAAGGGAAAAAATTTAAGAATTTTAAGCAATCAGATAAAAAAGACAATGACATACAGAGGAACAAAAATAAGGATGACATCAGAATTCCTTAAAAGTACTGGGAAGAAAAAACAAAACCCTGTAAACCTAGAATTGTATTCCCAGCAAAAATGATTTTCAAACAAAGGCAAAGCCTTTGAAAATGTACCACCAGGAGACCCACGTTATAAGAAATGCTAAAAGAAGTCTTTTGGGCAGAAGGTAGACACCTGAGATCAAATTACTTAACTATGTTTTTCAAATCATCTATAGCTTTACTGATTTTTTTCCTTTGATCTGTCAGTTACTGAGAGAAATATTTTAAAATCTGACTCTGATAATGGATTTGTATATAAGCTGTAATTTTATCAACTTTTGCTTTGAGATTATATGCCTACAAGCTTAGTTTATTTTCCTGGTGACTTGAGCCTTATTATGTAGTGACCCTCTATATCTCTAGTAATACTTACAATTTACAGGCATAGCTTGTTTTATTGCACTTTGCTTTATTGCACTTCACAGATACTGCATTTTTAACAAACTGAAGGTTTGTGGCAACCCTGCATCAAGGAAATCGGCACCATTTTTCCAGCAGCATTTGCTCATTTCATGTCTCTGTGTCACATTTCGGTAATTCTCACAGTATTTCAAACTTTTTCATTACTGTTACATTGTTATGGTGATGTGTGACCGTGATCTTTGATGTTACTACACAGCTCTCTGAAGGCTCAGTTGATGGTTAGCATTTTTTAGCAATAAAGTATTTTTAATTACAGTATGTACATTTTTTAGGCATAATGCTATTGCACACTTAATAAGACTACAGTATAATGTAAACATAACTTGTATATTCACTAGGAAACCAAAAAATGCATGTGACTCACTTTATTGTAGTGATTTTGAACTGAACTTGCACTAACTCTGAGGTGTGCCTGTATTTTGTTTGATACAGCTATACAAACTTTCTTTTGGTTAGTATATTTTTAATATTTATTTTTCCACTCTTATGCTTTCTGTAGCATAAAATTATGTTATTAAAATTCAGGGACTTCCCTGGTGGCACAGTGGTTAAGAATCTGCCTGCCAATGCAGGGGACTCAGGTTTGAGACCTGGTCCAAGAAGATCCCACATGCCACAGAGCAGCTAAGCCTGTGTGCCACACCTACTAAGCCTGTGCTCTAGAGCCCACAAGCCACAACTACTGAGCCTGCGTGCCACAAATACTGAAGCCCACGTGCCTAGAGCCCATGCTCCACAACAAAGAGAAGCCACCGCAATGAGAAGCCCGCATACCACAACCAAGAGTAGCCCCCTCTTGCTGCAACTAGACAAAGCCCGCGCACAACAGTGAAGACCCAACACAGCCTAAATAAATGAATTAAATAAATTTATTTTAAAAATCAATCAGATAATCTTTGTCTTTTATTTATAACATTGTCTACTGCATTTATGGTATTGATCAATTTTTCTATTTCTAGAAAACAGACATTTCTGTTGCCATTTCTTTATTTTTTTATCTTATTTCTTGTCTTCTTTTGAAGTATCCTTTTCACATCTTTTTTTTTATTTTACTGGTTTTGGAAGTTACATGTTCTGTATTCTTTTTTTTAAAATCTTTTTATTGGGTAACCCAAGAATTATACCATATATCCTTAATTTTTTAAAGTTTAAAGTTAATTATATTTACCCTTTCCCCAAACAGGAACTAAAAACACTTTTAAATTCCACTTGAGACCACATACCCTTTTCTAACAGTAAACTCTGCTCGTCAGTCAGTTCTAGTCCACTACTGCCAATCAGAAATGCAGACTCAGAATGGGATATGAGACCTCTTGATTTTTAAGTGTTGGCCAAAAATGTGTAAACAAAACAAAAACATGTTGACAGTTCATCAATTATAAGCCCCTGCTAGGGTCTACAAAAGAGGAAATTTCATCATGGCTCTAATCAATAGTGGTTATAACTATTTTCAAGCAGAAAGCCTAACTGTAGTCCCTTGCCACTTGTGCCATGCTTCTTTTTCCCTGTTAGGTAAGAGAAATAAAAACTTCTAGTAGTCTCTGCTTGCCAATTATACCATATAGCCTTAGCTTATTAATAAAGTTAATTATTTTTAACCTATTCCTAAATAAGGATGTAAAAACACTTTAATTCCAATTGCCTGTAGAAGACTACATGCCCCTTCTAAGGTGGTAGCTGTGAGTTAGGTGCAGTCCACAACTGACCACCAGGAACATAAGCTCAGTTCTTGACGTTTAATCTCCTGGGTTTTTTTGTTTTTGTTTTTTTGGGGTTCTTTCTTGGCCAATGTGTGTCAGCCAATAGTTTACAAACTATTTGCAAACCAGAAACAGTTGACAAGCAGCCAGTTTTTAGCCTCTGCTAGAAACTAATAAAGAGCTAATTATAATGTTCATTCATTCATTCATTCAATACATGTTTATTGGGCCCTATGATGGTTAATTCTGTGTGTCGACTGAGCTAAGGGATGCCCAGATAGCAGGTAAAACACTATTTCTGGGTGTGTCTGTGAAGGTGTTTACAGAAGAGATTAACATTTGAATTGGTGAGCTGAGTAAAGCAGATGGCCCTCCTCAGTGTGGGTGGGCATCATCCAATCTCTCCAGAGCTCAAATAGAGCAGAATGGCAGAGAAGGGTGAATTTACTCTCTCTCTCTGCTTAAGATGAGACATCCATCTTCTCCTGACTTCTGACATAGACACTCCTGGTTCTCAGGATTTCCAACTCAAAGTGGAACTATACCATCATCCCCCCAGTTCTCAGTCCTTGGAACTCAGACTGAATTATATCATGGACTTCCTTGGCCCTCCAGCTTGCATATGGCAGATCCTGGGGCTTCTTGGTCTCCATACCATATGAACCAATTCCTATAATAAATCTCCTCTTACATATATCTCTTTCTATATATCCTATTGGTTCTGTTTCTCCAGATAACACTGACTAATACAGGCCCCTAGAATTGTCATGTACATTAATCCTTTGTTTTGTTTTAACCACTTGAGTAGTGCCTCCAAATGTCTGACAGAGCTAATTCTCTTTAGAGGACCCCACCTTCATTTTAGGCCTCTAAGAATTTCTCATGACAGAAATTAACCTATTAGTCAGGTTCATTCAGATTTACCATCATATTTACTAGTTTATTCTTCTTCATTCCTTCTTGTATTTCAGACTTCTATCTGGGTTCACTCTCCTTTGCCTGAAGTACATCCTTTATGCTCTTCAGTCGGGAGTTTTCAGATTGTAGATTCTCAGCTTTTGCCTGATCAAAAATGTCTTTATTTTAGTCCTCATTATGGAAAGTAATTTTCTGAGTATAGACTCATATATAGAAGAGTAATTTTCTTTCAGCATATTAAAATACCATTTATTTTTTCTGACTTCTATGTTTGTTGCTAAAAAGTCAGCTGTCCATCCTATTATTGCTCCTTTTAAACTGGCAACCTTTAAGGTGTTTTAGTCTCTTTTGCTCTGTAGATTCATAATGATATGTTTAGGTATGGGTTTTTGTTTATTATCTTTTTTTTTTTTTTTTTTTTTTGTGGTACGTAAGCGTCTCACTGTTGTGGCCTCTCCCGTTGCAGAGCACAGGCTCTGGACACACAGGCTCAGTGGCCATGGCTCATGGGCCCAGCCACTCCGCAGCACGTGGGATCATCCGGGACCGAGGCACAAACCCATGTCCCCTGCATTGGCAGGCGGATTCTCAATCACTGCGCCACCAGGGAAGCCCTATTATCTTTCTTAATTAGAGTTTTTGAATCTGTGCATGGGTGACTTTCTGGAACCTTTTCAGCCACTGTCTGTTCATTTTCAGCATCTGTCCCATTCTATCTTTTTAAAACTCCGAGTAAGACTTTTCTTACTCAGACTTTTCTTTTTTTTACACTTTACTTCATTACTCTTAACCTTTTTTTCTTTTTTTCATGTTCATTCTGGGCTACATTCTGTATAACACATTCAGTTCTTCCAATAATATCTTTCCCTGTATCTAACCTGTGATTAACTATATCCGTTGAATTTTTAAAGTTTCAGTTATTATATTTTTCATTGTAGACATTCTCTTTGAGTATTTTTTCAACTCTGCTTGTGATTTACTTATTATTTTCAAACTCCTTGAAGCATATTAAGCAAAATTATTTTCATGTCTGAATATTCTCATCTGTGAAGTGTTTTCAGCTCTGATTCAGCTCACTGCTGTTTCAGCTATTCTCACTTATGGAGTCTTATGTCCTTGATGTTTAGTGCTTTTATTTTTATTGTGATCTAAGTGTTAATTTTCCTCACATGGTAATTTTTAGAGGCCTGGAATGAATGAAGTTTCCTCCAAAGAGGGTTAGATTGTGTCAAGCATCTAATGGTAGTACTAGTCCATCACAATTTTTAATTCATTTTTTGAGGTTTTATGGACTACCAAAATAACAAACCTGCTTGAAGGCCAGCTTGTGAATACAAATTCTCAGGGGAAATCTTCCCTACTCCCAAGATGCCACAGTTCTCAAACTGATCATTTTTCTTGCAGTCCCAATGGTTGAGGGAGTGTGGGGGGGTATTTTTAATTCACCTTTACACTACAGAGTAGACTTCTGTGGTCTTATTTTTGTAGGACAGTCTCCTATTTGACATAAACTTTCTTTTCCTTCTTCAGAGTGAAGGCTGTAAAAACTGATGCTCAGGTTCATCTTGTTCAGCAAGTGACTCAAAGCAGAAATCAACTTCAGTACTCAAATTCTCAAATTTTCTGCATTCCTGCCTTCAATAAGTTTTCTCCTGTGTTCCTTCTTTCTTTCTAGATTATGGACCCATTTAGGAAGATTTTTAAAATATTTGTCTAGACTTTTGGGTTATTTTCAGTGAGTTCTATTCTTGGCTTTCTTTGATAATGTTAATTTTCATCAGATGGTTTGGAATTTTCACCTGCAGATTCATTTTCAGAGGGAGTTTTTCTCCTCCTCTCCTTTTTTCTGTGCTCACCCTTCCCTATTTGGCAATTTTGTGGTTTCCTCCCTCTACTCATCCAGGACCCTAGTCCAAAACTAGGCCTCCATGGCTAAAAACTCCTGCCCCAGAGTGGTTTGGGGCTATATCTGGCCCTGTATCCAAGGCAGTATGCAGCTTTGCTAAGGTCTCTGTGCAGTTTTCTCTGCTTTTCTTACCAATAATAAAGTAATACAGGTTTACTTAAGCAGTTATGTCAGGCAGCAATCACCAACTATTTTCACACAGAGAGCCCAACCATACCATGGTTCCATGCTACATCTGGAGTGATTTTGCCACCACAGAGTAGTAAAAGCTCCCAGTGGCTTCTGACTGCTTCCTGGACCTAGACATCTGCAGGGCTGTAGCTTTAGCTACATCTTTCTGTTGATACTTTGTTGCCTTCTACTATGACCCAGAGAAATTCTTATTTTGTATTTGAGCATGAGTCAGGCTTTTTCTTATTGTTAATTGAATCTATAATTCACATATGTAGAGCAGGAAGAGAGTTTAAAGTGTGAATTTACCACACTCTTGACCTAAAATATCCCTTTCATATTTCTGTAAGTTTATTTTGTTGTCCTCTTTCTAGCTTCTTTATTTGGATGCTTAGATCCTTTTGAATCATTCTTGTTTTCTAAAAATTCATTTAAGGTGCTTATATTTTACAGCTAACACTTAACTAACCATTTGCTATATGCCAGGCATTAGGCCAAAAGCACTTTATATCAATTATGTGCTATAATTGTCCCCCAAATCTTATGAAATAGAAATTATTAGTGCCATTTGTAAATGAGGAAACTGAGGCACAGAAAGAATAAGAAATTTGCCAAAGATAATCAAATAGGTAGTCTGTTTCTCAAAAGCCTGAGCTTTTGACTGGAATTAAACCAACCAGTTAAATGATACAATATGTATAAAGAAAATGTAATAGATTTTCTTTGTTTCTCATTTCCCCCCCTTACCCAACACACACAAAGTAACCAATGATGATAATCTGGTGTGTATCATTCCATTCTTTGCACTCATGTAAACATATAGCTGCACACGTATATGCATGCACATACAGGCACATACAGATTTGCTTTTATGTGCACAAAATAGCTCTGTAAAAGCTCTTTTTTAAAAAATGTAATTCTAAGTACATTTTATTAATTAATTTATTTTTGCTGTGTTGGGTCTTCGTTTCTGTGCGAGGGCTTTCTTTAGTTGTGGCAAACAGGGGTCACTCTTCATCACAGTGCTCGGGCCTTTCATTATTGCGGCCTCTCTTGTTGTGGAGCACAGGCTCCAGACACGCAGGCTCAGTAGTCGTGGCTCACGGGCCTAGTTGCTCCGCGGCATGTGCGATTCTCCTAGACCAGGACTCGAACCCATGTTCGAGCATTAGCAGGCAGATTCTCCACCACTGTGCCACCAGGGAAGCCCCCTAAAAGCTCTTTAAACAAGGAGTACAATAGGGAGGGGAAGTAGATGCCTGGGGGTCTGGGGTGTGATGAAGACTTTTCACTTTATACTTTTACATACCTTTGGCATTTTGAACTATGTTAGTGAATTGCCTATTCAAAAATCAATTAAATAAAATACCTATTTTAAGCCACTAAATTTATAGTAATTTGTTACGCAGTGCAGAAAACGAGTAAAGGTTGTTTTCAGTTTTCAGCCATCATAAGCTGCTATGAGCATTGTATACAAGTCTTTGTATGGACATATGTTTTCATTTACCTTTGATAAATACTTAGGAGTGGGATGACAAAATCACATGGTAAGTGTATGTTTAATTCTTTAGGAAATTGCTATACTCTTTTTCCAAAGGGGCTACATTGTTTTATATTTTCATCAGCATTATATGAGAGTTCCAGTTGTTCCAAATTGTCACCAGCACTTGTTATCGTCAGTCTCTTTAATTTTAGCCATTTTAGTAGGTATGTAGTAGTATGTTTATTGTAGTGGTATATCATAGGATATACTCTACATGATCTTAACCTTTGAAATGTGTTGCGAGTGTCTTCATGGTTGAGTAAATGTCAATTTTTGGTTAATGTTTCATATGTACTTGAAGGGTATATATATTCTGCAGTTGTTGGGTACAATGTTTTATATATGTCCACTAGGTCAATTTTATTAATTTTTATGATTCAAATCTCTTACATCCTGATTTTGTCTACTTGTTTTATTGCTTACTGGGTAATGTTAGTTAAAATCTCACTCTGATTCATATGTTACTCCTTTCAGTTCTTCGGTTTTTTGCTATATTGCAACCACTGACATAGTCTCTGTTACTACAGTTTTGTCTTTTTGAGAATGTCATATAAATAGAATAATACCTTATGTAACCTTTTGATACTGGCTTCTTTCAGTCAGTGTAATGTGTATGAAATCATACAAGCTGTTCCATGTGTTAACAATTTGTTCTTTTTTATTGCTGAATATCCATTATATAGATAAACCAAGTTTATGCATTCATCTATTAAAGGGCATATGAGTTATTTCTTGTTTGGTGATTATAAGTAGAGTTGGTATAGATGTTCATGTACATATTTTTATGTGACCATAAGTTTTCATTTCTCTTAGGTAAGTACCTAGGAGAAAGACTGCTGGGTCACATTGTAAATGTATGTTCTACTTTATAAGAATCTAAAAAACTGTTTTCCAGAGTAGCTACACAGTTTGCATACCTAACTTTTCACATTTTACTTAGGATAAGTATTTTACCTCTTAAAGTGGAATGTAGAAAACTCACCACCCTATTTCCCTTTATCCTCCTTATGTTGTGTTGTAATTGTCCTATATATTACATCTACATTTATTAAAAACTCCATTAGATGGTGTTCTAATTTTTGCTTTTACACATCAAATATATTTTAGACTTCAAGAAAGAATAGTGTATTATATTAGAAATTACCATTTCTTTTGCTCCTCCTTTATTATTGTTGTACCAAGTCTCCTTTAGGTGTCATTTCTCTTTCATCTGAAGAACTTCCTTTAATAATTTTTTTAGCATAGATCTAAATGGCAACAGATTCTCTTAGTTTTCCTTCATCTGAGAATGCCTTTATTTCACCTTAGCTGCTAAATAATATTTTAACTGGATATTGCATTTTAGGTAGACAGATTTTTTTCCTTTTTCTTCACTTTCAAAAACATTGTACCATTTTGTTTGTGTCTCCATGGTTTCTAGTAAGAAATCAGTAGTCATTTGATTCATTGTTCCTCTGTAATACGGTGTTGTTTTTCTTTGGCTGCTTTCAACTTATTTTCTTTGTCTTTGGTTTTCAGCAATTTGATTATGGTATGTTTGGGTGTGAATTTCTTCGGGATTATCCTATTTGGGATTTGCTGACTTCTTGAATCTGTAGGTTTCTGTCCTTTGCCAAATTTGGGAAGTATTCAGCCAGGGGGAACCCTTTTTAAAATTTTTGGTAAAATATACATAACATAAAGTTTACTATTTTCATGTTTTAAATGTACAGTTCAGTGGCATTCAGTATATTCACCATGTTGTACAGCCATCACTGCTACCTATTTCTAGAATTTTTTATTATCTCAAACAGAAACTCTGTGCCCATTCAGCATAACTCCCCATTTATCCTCCCCCTAGTCTCTGGTAACTTCTATTCTACTTTCTGTCTCTGTGCCTTGTATAAGTGAAATCATATAATATTTGTTGTATCTGTATTATTTTATTTATGTATTATTTCACTTAGCATAATGTTTTCAAGTTTCACCCATGTTGCAGCATAGTTCAGAACTTGTTTATGACTGAATAATATTCCCTTACAGGTATATATCACAGTTTTTCCATTTATCTGTTTATGGACATTTGGGTTGTTTCCACTTTCTTTTTCTGTCCTTTTTTGTCTTTTCGGGGTTTTGTTTGTTTGTTTATTTGTTTTCTGGCCAAGCCAGGTGGCTTGTGGGATCTTAGTTCCCTGACCAGGGATTGAACCCAGGGCCATAACAGTGAAAGTGCTGAGTCCTAACCACTGGACCAGGGAATTCCCCAGGGTTGTTTCCACTTTGTAGCTACTGTGAATAATGCTGCCCTGAACATTTGAGTACAAGTATCTGAGTCCTTGTTTTCTGTTCTTCTGGATGTACACCTAGGAGTGGAATTGCTGAGTTGAATTGTAATTCTACATATAACATTTTGAGAAATTGACAAACTTTTCTACAGTGGCTGCACCATTTTACAACAGCATCAGCAATGCACAAGGGTTCCAATTTCTCCACATGCTCACCAAAACATACTAATTTCAGGGGTTTTGATACTAGTCATTTTAGTGAATGGTATTAGCTGTTATTTCTTTCTCTTTGTCTGGAACTCTGCTAACACAAACATTAGACCTCTTGGTAGTGCCTAATAGGTTCCTTAAGCTCTGTACTTTTTAATGTAATATTTATTTATTTTAATTAATTAATGTATTTATTTATTTTTGGCTGTGCTGGATCTTCGTTGATGTGCTCTGGCTTTTTTTAGTTGCGGCGAGCGGGGGCTGCACTTGGTGGTGGTGCACCTGCTTCTCGTTGTGGTGGCTTCTCTTGTTGCAGAGCACGGGCTCTAGGCTTGTGAGCTTCAATAGTTGTGGCACGTGGGCTCAGTAGTTGTGGTGCATGGGTTTAGTTGCTCCATGGCATGTGGGATCTTCCCAGACAAGGGCTTGAACCCTTGTCCCCTGCATTGGCAGGTGGATTCTTAACCACTGCACCACCAGGGAAGTCCCAAGCTCTGTACTTTTTAAGAAATATTTCTCTCTCTGTTTTCAGACAAGATAATTTCTACTGATCTATATGCTAATTAACTGACTTTTTTTTGCCATCTCAATTCCATCGAGTGAAATTTTTAAAAATATAGTCATATTTTTTAATTATAAAATTCTCATTTGGTTTGTCTTTTTATCTTTTGTTTCTTTGCTGGGACTTTATATCTTTCCAGTCATACTGAGTGTTGCCCTTACTTCCTGGAACACTTATAATAGCTTCTTTAGTGCTTTGTCAGATAACTGAAACATCTGTGTCAAATCAGCTTTGGTAATAAAGTAGATAAGGAACACAGATATATTGTACAGCACTAGGAAATATAGCCATTGTTTTATAATAACGTTAAACAGAGTATAATCTATAAAATATTTGTCACTACGTTTTACATCTGAAACTGATAAAATCAACTATGCTTCAGTTTAAAAAATCAGCATTGGTATGTGTCGATTGTCTTTCTCTCATGTGAGTTCAGATCTGTCTGGTTCTTCATTTGCTGAGTAATTCTGGATGGTATCCTGGATGTTTTGAATATTATGTTATGAGACTCTGAGTTTTGTTTAAGTCTTATGGAGAATGTTGATATTTTTGTTTTAGCAGGCAATGAACCTGGTTGGGTTCAGGCTGCAAGTTCCAACCAGCCATCTGTAAGTTTTAGTTTCACTGTTAGTTCCATTTTCAAAGCCTTCAGGTTATATTCAAATCTTTCTCACGTGTATGCTGCTCACTGGCCAATCTGGGTCCTGGGCAGTGGTCTCTCTCTCTTAGTTCAGTTCTTAGTCTGTGGTATGTCATTTATGATCAGAACCATAGGTGCATTCATCAGAAGTGATACCAGGAGTATTGTCAGGTAATGGTCAAATCTTTCTTACCAGGTAATTGTCAAAAGCTTCCCCCTCTAACTATTCTCCTGAGTACTTCCCAATTTCCTGGGGCTCCCTTTTGCTCTTGCATCTATAATGCTGGGGCTTTGTTTACTTCATTCTGTAACACACTTACCACAACTGCCCTCATGTCCAGTGCTAAGAGGGGGGAAGCCCATGAAAGCTAAAAGAGCAATGGGTTGTGTTTTCGTCTTGTTTATGAGGTATCACCTCACACTGGTCAGAATGGCCATCATCAAAAAATCTACAAACAATAAATGCTGGAGAGGGTGTGGAGAAAAGGGAACCCTCTTGCACTGCTGGTAGTAATGTAAATTGATACAGCCACAATGAAGAACAGTATGGAGGTTCCTTAAAAAACTAAAAATAGAACTACCATATGACCCAGCAATCCCACTACTGGGCATATACCCTGAGAAAACCGTAATTCAAAAGGAGTCATGTACCACATTGTTCACTGCAGCACTATTTACAATAGCCAGGACATGGAAGCAACCTAAGTGTCCATTGACAGATGAATGGATAAAGGAGATGTGGCACATATATACAATGGAATATTACTCATCCATAAAAAGAAATGATATTGAGTTATTTGTAGTAAGGTGGATGGACCTAGAGTCTGTCATATAGAGTGAAGTAAGTCAGAAAGAGAAAAACAAATACCATATGCTAACACATATATATGGAATCTAAGGGAAAAAAAGATTCTGAAGAACCTAGGGACAGGACAGGAATAAAGACGTAGACATAGAGAATGGACTTGAGGATGTGGGAAGGGGGAAGGGTAAGCTGGGACGAAGTGAGAGAGTGGTATGGACACATATACACTGCCAAATGTAAAATAGATAGCTAGTGGGAAGCAGCCGCATAGCACACGGAGATCAGCTTGGTGCTTTGAGTCCCCCTAGAGGGGTAAGATAGGGAAGGTGAGAGGAGACGCAAGAGGGAGAAGATATGGGGATATATATATGTATATGTATAGCAGATTCACTTTGTTATAAAGCAGAAACTAACACACAATTGTAAAGCAATTATATTCCAATAAAGATGTTTAAAAAAGGGAAAAAAAATTCATGGTTCAGGACTTCCCTGGCGGCGCAATGGTTAAGAATCCACCTGCCAATGCAGGGAACACAGGTTCGAGCCCTGGTCCGGGAGGATCCCACATGCTGTGAAGCAACTAAGCCCGTGTGCCACAACTACTGAAACCCTTGTGCCTAGAGCCCGTGCTCCGTAACAAGAGAAGCCACTGCAATGAGAAGCCCGTGCACCGCAATAAACAGTACTCCCCGCTCGCTGCAACTAGAGAAAGCCTGTGCTCAGCAGCGAAGACCCAACACAGCCAAAATTAAATAAATAAATTTATTTATATATATATAAATAATTAGTGTTCAAGCTACACTCTAGACAGAGAAATTGTTGTGAGTAGGACCCAGGCATCATGATTTTAAATCTTTATAGTTGATCTGTATCTGGCCAAAGTTGAGTGACCTAGAGCATCATAGCACATAGTAAGCATTCAATAAAGAGCTGAATGATTGACTAACTTGTAGTTTGAGAAAGGCAATAAGGACGTGATAAAAGTATCAGCTTGGTAACAAGTGTTCTGGCTTTCAGAAGCATGGTTGCCAATGCAAAGTTGTCCCTGATAGATTGTGACATGTTTAAAACCTAATTCTGGAGGTTACTTGATGCTATGGGCAGAGAAAACAGTCCTTTCCTAGGACAGAGGATGAGAACATTTTTATTTGCTGCAGTTAAACAACCTACCAAAATTTTATTGCCAGAATAACAGCTAGGCTTCTAAAGCTACTTTCAGATATACAGAGCCAATAAATAAAAGATAAAGATCCAGGATGAGACCCAGAGATTAAACTTCTTTACCCAAATATGCAGTCTCTAGCACTTGTTTTCACTTTAAATGTTAAACATGTTTTCAGGATGAGAAAAAGGTGATCTCTCCTCAAAATACCTATGTTACTGCATATCCACCAATATTTGAGAGTAGGCAGTTTATCTAGCCTTCTTTGGTTTCCCTCAAGCATTTTACCTGGAAGGGTAGTAGAACACAGTAGATTCTAGTGGAAAATTCGTTGTTTCAGACTACTGAATTCATCTACACAGTCACCCTTTCCTATGAACTTTCTCTTAATATTTGTTTCATTATATATAAGCTTGGAGATTTGAAAGAAATGTTCAGGGATTAGTTAACCTTTAGCTATTTACTATAGTTATTTAAATAATACTACTGCTGATTGGCTATCTTTCAGTAGCATGTGTAGTGGAGTGAGGCTGTTGACTGGCTGACTTTCAGAGGGGGCTGTCATTGATTGGCTGATTACTGGTGTGAAGTTATTATTGATAGATGAGGATGGGTTTTTAATTGGTTCTGGTTGTTATTGTTGTTAGGGCCAATAAATGGTCAACCCTTTTCTAGAAGAATAAGAACGTTTTTAGTCTCAGCACTTTGTTACTTTATTTCACTCATTCGTAAAATAATTGAGATCATAGCAACTTTTCTCCAAGTATATCCCACACCTTGGTTCTGCGGCATGCAAATAGGAGTGTTGTGTATAAATAAGAGTTCTCTGGCAAATAAATAAGGTTCGTTTCATCTGGATTAGGCAAAGATAGATGTTTCTTTATTGCATACGTTTTCAGAGTGTTAAATATCCACAGCATGAATCTACAACTGAGAAATATAGTATGCAGCTTTTTATAATGTTATTTGACATTTTATTCTTGAGAAAGATTTCCTAGGAGTAGAGTTCCTCAAAGCACATTTTAATAAATACTATTTTAATGACCTTGTAGGTTAGGAGTTGGCAAACTATGATCCAATGTCCAAATAAGGCTTACTGCTTGTTTTTGTACTGCCTGTGAGCTAAGAATAGTTTTTACGGTTTTTAATGGTTGGAAAAAATCAAAAGGATTATGTTTTGTGATACATGAAAATTATATGAAATTTAAATTTACATGACTGTAAAGTTTTATTGGAACACAATCTCACTTATTTGCTTACATACTGTTAATGGCTGCTTTTACACTCAACAACAGTTGAGTGGTTGCAACAGAGATCATATGTAGCACTCTGATCACTTCACACTGCTGTTTGATGCCACTATAAATTGCAATGATGCAGTTATAACTGAACCGTGTTTCAAGTGTCATGTGTACTTCCAAAATGCGACATTTTATTTTACTTTTATTACCCGTGCATCCTCACTATGTCAAAACAAGTTAGGCAAAAGTAAAAGTGGACTCTAAATGTCACGTTTTTAAGGCACAGTGGAGTGTGGAATACTTTGTTGTCAAATTAGATGGCAAATCATTGTATTTACTATGCAATAACATTATAGTTGTGCTATAATGGACCCTTATGACAAAGATGCTATTCCAAATCAGAGGAGAAAGAAATCCCCATTGGGATGAAAAATATGAATTTGACCTTACCTCACATTATACATGAAAACAATTCAAGGTGGATTATAATCTAAGTGTGAAAGACCAAATGATAAAACTTTGAGAGATAATGTAGAAGAATGACTTCATGACTTTGGGGTATGGAAAGTTTTCTTAAACAGGATACAAAAAACACTAACCATAATGGAAGATTGATAAATTTGACTAACTTTTACTTAAGATCTTCTATTTATCAAAAGATAACACAAACAGAATAAAAAGGCAAACCACAAACCTTTGGAATTTAGATGGCCAATCCCATGACAACCAAGAGTTCATTTAAGTGACCCTTGCAGGTATCAAGTTCCATTCAAAATATTAGGAATCACAGAGCTCAAAGTCTGCAGAAAAGAGAGCTAACAATCTTACTTTTCTAGTCACAAAAATATATACTAAATATAATGCTCATTCTCACATATAAAAGTTAATTTCTCAAATGAGCAATAAATAACTTGTTGATATTTATTAATACTATTGAGCAGTACTTTGAAAAGTACACAATAGATGGTATTAGAACTAATATGTTCAAACACTTTAAAATACAATAATACAAATAAATTGTTATTCATTCATATTACACCAACCACAACATTTGTAAGTCACTAGTTCTGCTATATACAGAATTAAACCTGACTAAAGTGAAAAGAAAACACATTATAATGCAATTATCTATGTGGTTGTCATTTAGAGCCCTGGGTTTACTGAAATAATCATTAGACTAGTAAATAAACCTCAACAAAACCAGTGCACTATTTTATGTTGGTAGATGCATTAGCTTTATTGTAGCTGGTGGGCAAAGACAATTTGATGAAACTCCCGGAGGATAACACATTTCAGTGAAATGTTTTTGCATCCTTTGCTTCATCTGGTAAATATAGGAACCATTAGGAGTTTAAATGTGGCCAGTTTAGGTCAATTAAAAACTTTGGATACAAATATTTGAAGTCATTATTTTGAGATCAGAGATAGAATCCCAACAGACAAATGTTAATGATGCTCAATCAAGTGATTCTATGATGTGCATATATAACTACTAAAAAGAATTATTTCAGGAGTATAGTATTACTCATAAAAATTTCCTTCATATAACCTAAGTCTTCATGCTAAAAAGAAGCTTTCAAAAAGTTCTTCAACAGAAAGAATATGGGGAAATCTCTACCATCCCTCTACATTTTGCTGTGAAATTTAAACCTATCTAAAAAAACAAATTCTTAAATAAAAGTGGCTGAAGAGGGCTCTCCCCTTTTAGGGACAGTCACATCTTTTTACACGTCTACTTAAAGTGATGAAAGGGAAAAAACCTACAATCAAGAATACTCTACCCAGCAAGGCTATCATTCAGATTTGAAGGAGAGATTAAAAGTATTAAAGACAAGCAAAAGCTAAAAGAGTTCAG
The DNA here is from genome assembly GCF_026419965.1 of Kogia breviceps. Classification (NCBI taxonomy): domain Eukaryota; kingdom Metazoa; phylum Chordata; class Mammalia; order Artiodactyla; family Physeteridae; genus Kogia; species Kogia breviceps. The sequence goes on from NC_081312.1 coordinate 144,696,816, forward strand.
CTTGATGAACCTAGAAATCCTAGAAATGTTAAAGGGTCTTTTCTAAGCAAAAGAAAAAGGCTACAACTAGAAATATGAAAATTATAAAAAGGAAAAATCTCTTTGGTAAAGGCAAATATACAGTAAAATTAGTAAATCAACCACTTGCAAAGCCAGAAGGAAGGTTAAAAGACAAAAGTAGTAAAATGTATATGGTGTGAGTGTTCCAATTTCATTATTTTACATGTACCTGTTCAGTTTTCCCAGCACCACTTACTGAAGAGACTGTCTTTTCCCCATTGTATATCTTTGCCTCCTTTGTTGAAGATTAATTGACCATAAGTTTGTGGGTTTATTTCTGGGCTCTCTATTCTGTTCTATTGAACTACGTGTCTGTTTTTGTGGCAGCACCATGCTATTTTGATTACTGTAGCTTTGTAGTCTGAAGTTAGGGAGTGTGATTCCTCCAGCTCTATTCTTTCTCAAGATTGATTTGGCTATTTGGGGTCTTTTGTGTTTCCATACAAATTTTAAAATTATTTGTTCTAGTTCTGTGAAAAATACCCTTGGTATTTTGATAGGGATTGCATTGAATCTGTAGATTGCCTTGGGTAGTATGGTCATGTGATGGTAAATTGGACTGTTTCCTTAATCTCTCTTTCTGATAGTTTGTTGTTAGTGTAGACACATAAAACAGATTTTCGTATATTAATTTTGCATCCTGCAACTTTACTGAATTCTTTGATGAGCTGTAGTATATTTTTGGTGGCGTCTAGGATTTTCTATGTATAGTATCATGTCATCTGAAAACAGTGACAATTTTAGGCCTTCCTTTCCAATTTGGATTCCTTTTCCTTATCCCTCCCTCCCTCCCTCCCTCCCTCTCCCTCTCTCTTTCTTTCTTTCTTTCTTTCTTTCTTTCTTTCTTTCTTTCTTTCTTTCTTTCTTTCTTTCTTTCTTTCTTTCTTTCTTTCTTTCTTTCTTTCTTTCTTTCTTTCTTTCTTTCTTTCTTTCTTTCTTTTCTTTCTTTCTTTCTTTCTTCTTATTGCTGTGGCTAGGACTTCCAATGCAGTGTTGAATAAAAGTGGCAAGAGTGGGCATCCTTGTCTTATTCCTTATCTTAGAGAAAATGCTTCCAGCTTTTCACCATTGAGTATGATGTTTGCTGCAAGCTTGTCATATATGGCCTTTACTATGTTGAGGTATGTTCCCTCTATGCCCACTTTCTGGAGAGCTTTTATCTTAAATGGATCTTAAATTTTGTCAAAAGCTTTTTCTTTATCTATTGAGATGATCATATAGTTTTTATTCTTCAATTTGTTAACATGGTGTGTCACATTGATTGCTTTGTGGATACTGAAAAATCCTTGCATCCCTGAGATAAATCCCACTTGATCATGTTGTATGATCATTTTAATGTATTGTTGGATTTGGTTTGCCAATATTTTGTTGAGGATTTTTGCATCTATGTTCATCAGTGATATTGTCCTATAATTTTCTTTTTGGGGATGTCTTTGTCTGGTTTTGGTATCAGTGTAATGCTGGCCTTGTAGAATGAGTTTGGAGGTATTCCTTCCTCTGCACTTTTTGGGAATAGTTTGAGAATGTTAGATAATAACTCTTCTTTAAATGTTTCCTAGAATTCACCTGTGAAGCCATTTGGTCCTGGACTTTTGTTGGGAGTGGTTTTATTACTGATTCAATATCATTACTGGTAGTTGGTCTGTTTATATTTTCTATTTCTTTTTTGGTTCAGTCTTTGAGATTGAACCTTTCTAGGAATTTGTCCATTTCTTCTAGGTTGTCCATTTTATTGGCATATAGCTGTTCATAGTAGTCTCTTATGTTCCTTTGTATTTCTGCGGTGTTGGTTGTAACTTCTATTTCATTTCTGATTTTATTGATTTAGGCCCCCTCTCTTTTTTATTTGATGAGTCTGGCTAAATGTTGATCACTTTTGTTTCTCTTTTCAAAGAACCAGCTCTTAGTTTTATTGACCTTCTTTTTTCTTTCTTCCTTTCTTCCTTCCCTTCTTTCTTTCTTTTCTTTTTTTTTTTTTTTGGTCTCTATTTCATTTATTTCTGCTCAATCTTTGTCATTTCTTTCCTTCTACAACTTTGGGTTTTGTTTGTTCTTCTTTCTCTGGTTCCTTTAGGTGTAAGGCTAGGTTGTTTATTTGAGATTTTTCTTGCTTTCTAAGGTAAGTTTTTTTTCGCTATAAACTTCCCTCTTAGAACTGCTTTTGCTGCATTCCCTAGATTTTGAATCACTGTGTTTTTGTTTTCTGTTGTCTCCAGGTATTTATAAATTTCCTCTTTGATTTCTTCAGTGATTCATTTGTTGTTTAATAGCACATTGGTTAGCCTCCACATGTTTGTGTTTTTTGCAGTTTTTTTCTTGTAGTTGACCTCTAGTCTCATTGTGTTGTTGTTGGAAAAGATGCTTGATATTATTACAATTTTCTTAAATTTACTGAGACTTGTTTTGTGGCTTAGCATCTGATCTATCCTGGAGAATGTTTCATGTGCACTTGAAAAGAATGTGTATTCTGCTGCTTTTGGATGGAGTATTCTATATATATATCTGTTAAGCTCATCTGGTCTAATGTGTCATTTAAGGGCAGTGTTTCCTTATTGATGTTCTGTTTGGATGATCTGTCCATCAATGTAAGTAGGGTGTTAATGTCCCTTAGTATTATTGTGTTACTGTCGATTTCTCCCTTTATGTCTGTTAATATTTGCTTTACATATTTAAGTGCTCCTATTTTGAATGCATATATATTTACAGTTGTTATATCTTCTTCCTGGATTGATCCTCTGAGCATTAAGTAATGTCCTTCTTTGTCTTTTGTAACCGTCTTTATTTTAAAGTTTATTTTGTCTGACATAAGTATTGTTACCCCGGCTTTCTTTTGATTTCCATTTGCTTGGAATATGTTTCTTCATCCTCTAACTTTCAGTCTCTGTGTGTCTTTAGATCTGAAGTGAGTCTCTTTTAGGCAGCATATATACATGTCTTTTTTTTTTCCATTCAACAATTTTATGTCTTTTGATTGGAGCATTTAGTCAATTTACATTTAAAGTAATTATTGATATGTATACTCTTATTGCCATTTTATCAATTGTTTTGGGGTTTTTGTGTTTTGTTTTTTGTGGTATGTGGGCCTCTCACTGCCATGGCCTCTCCCAGTGCAGAGCACAGGCTCCAGACGCGCAGGCCCAGCAGCCATGGCTCACGGGCCCAGCCACTCCGCGGCATGTGGGATCCTCCCGGACCGGGACACGAACTCATTTCCCCTGCATCAGCAGGTGGACCCCCAACCACTGTGCCACCAGGGAAGCCCTGGGGTTGTTTTTAAAGGTGTTTTTTTTCTTCTTTTGTTCTCTTCTCTTGTGATTTCATGACTATCTTTAGTGTTATCATTGGATTCCTATTCTTTTTTATGTTTGTATCTATTACAGATTTTTGCTTTGTGGTTACCATGAGGTTTATATATAGCAATATATCAATATCTATATCTATCTCTATATTTATGTGATTTTTTTAAACATTGCTTATCTCTTAATTTCAAATGCATTTTAACAACCCTGCATTTGTACTCTCCTCCCATCATGATTACTGTTTTTGATGTCATATTTTACATATAATTGTTTTGTGTACCCCTTAAGTGCTTATTGTGGATTTAGATGATTTTACTACTATTGTATTTTAACCTTCCTACAACCTTTGTGGATGGACGATTTCCTACCTTTACTATATGTTTGCCTTTCCTGATGAGCTTTTTCCTTTCACTATTTTCTTAAACTGTCCTCATTTCTTTTCATTCTTTTTTCTGTTCAGCATCAGTGGTTTCCACTACTCTGTTTTCCAGCTGGACAATCCATTCCTCTGCATCATTTAATCTATTCCTGATTCCTTTTACTGTATTTTTCATTTCAGTTATTGTATTCTTTATCTCTGTTTGGTTGTTCTTTATATTTTCTAACTCTGTGTTATAAACTTCTAACTTCTGACTCTGTACATCCATTCTTCTCTTGAGTTCTTTGAACATCTTAATAATCATGACCCTGAACTCTTTCTTGTGTAGATTGCTTATCTCCACTTCATTTAGTTCTTCTTCTGGGGTTTGATCTTGTTCCTTCATTTGGAACATGTTATTCTGTCTTCCTGATGAAGGACCCCTGGGTTGGGGAGCCCTACCTGGGGCTTGGACCTTTCACTCCTTTGAGAGAACTCTCTGCATTTGTAATTATTACCCCATTTGTGAGTCGCCCACTCAGGGGTATGGGATTTGATTATATTGCGACTCTACCCCTCCTGTCCATTTTTTTTTGGTTCCTTCTTTATATCTTTATTTGTAAATCTTCTCTTGTAGGTTCCAATATTTTTCATCAATGATCATTCTGCAATAGTTGTGATTTTGGGGTGCCTGTGAGAGGAGGCAAGCTCAGGGTCTTTCTATTCCACCATCTTAGTATTTCCCCCATCAATTTCTATTCTATCTCTATGGATTTATCTATTCTAGATATTTAATATACATATGTAATCATACAATATGTGACCTTTTGTATCTGGATTCTTTAACTTTTCATAACATTCTTGAGTTTCATTCATGTTACAGCATGTATCAGTACTTCCTTCCTTTTTATTGCTGAATAGTATTCCATTGTATGTACATTTCATAATTTGTTTGCCCATTCATTTGTTGATGGGAATTTGGGAAGGTTTCACCTTTTTCCTATTGTGAATAGTGCTGCTATGAATGTGCATATACATGTGCTTGTTGAAGACTGTTTTCATTTCTTCTGGGTACACACCTAGGAGTGAAATTGTGGAGTTATATGGTAATTCTATTTTCAGCTTTTTGAGGAACCACAGAACTGTTTTCCACAATGACTAGACCATTTTACTTTATTACCAACAGTGTGTAAAGTTTCTGATTTCTCCACATCCTCACCAGCACTTGTTATATTCCATTGTTGTTTTTATTATTATTATTGCCATTCTGGTGAATGTGAAGTGGTACTTCATTGTAGTTTTGATTTGAATTTCCTTAATAATTAAGTATATTGAGCATTTTTCATGTAATTCTTAGCTATTTGTATATTTTCTTTGGAGAAATGTCTATACAAGTACTTAGCCATTTTAAAAATTGGGGTGTTTGTCTTTTTTTTTTTTTTTTTTGTGGTACGCGGGCCTCTCACTGTTGTGGCCTCTCCCGTTGAGGAGCACAGGCTCCGGATGCGCCAGCTCAGTGGCCACGGCTCACGGGCCCAGCTGCTCCGCGGCATGTGGGATCTTCCCGGACCGGGGCACGAACCCGTGTCCCCTGCATCGGCAGGCGGATTCTCAACCACTGCGCCACCAGGGAAGCCCAGGGTGTTTGTCTTTTTTGTTGTTATTGAGTTGTAAGAGTTTTTATATATCCTGACCCTTGTCAGATATATCATTTGTAAATATCCTTTCCTATTCTGTATGTTGTCTTTTTACTTTTTGATTATGTCCTTTGATGCACAAATTTTAAATTTTGATGAAATCCACTTTATTTTTTTGTTTTCTTGCTGTGCTTTTGATGTGATAGCTAAGAATCCATTGCCAAATTCAAGGTTATGAAGATTTACTATATTTTCTTCTAAGTTTTTAGTTTTAGCTCCTATACTGATCCATTTTGAGTTAATTTTTGTATGTAGTGAGAGATAGGGGTACAACTTCATTCTTTTGTGTGTGATATCAAGTTGTCCCAGCATCATTTGTTGAAGAGACTTTTCTTTTCCCATTGAATAGCATTGGTTCTCTTGTTTAAAATTAATCAATCAATGACCTCAAAGACACAGGCAACAAAAGAAAAAATAGACAAATAGGACTATATCACAATTTTGATATTTGGTTTCTCAAAACACACTGTCAACACAGTAAAAAGACAACCCACCAAATGGAAGAAAATATTTGCAAATCATATAGCTGATAAAGGATAAATATCAAGTGTATAAAGAACTCCTACAACTCAACAACAACAAAAAACCCACTTGAAAATGGGCAAAGGAATTGAATAGACATTTCTTCAAAGAAGATAAAAAATTATCAGGAAGCACATGAAAGATGCTCAACATCACTAATAATTAGGGAAATGCAACTCAAAACCACAATGAGATACCACCTGACATCTATTGGGAAATCTACTGTCCAAAAAAAAAAAAAGAAAATAGCAAGTGTTGACAAGGTTGTGGAGAAATGGTACAGCCACTGTGGGAAACAGTTTGGTGCCTGCTTTAAAAATTAAAAATAGAATTACCATATGGTCCAGCAATTCCACATCCAAACCTATACCCAAAATAATTGAAAGCAGGGTCTGGAAGAGATATCTGTACACCCAAGTTCATAACAGCATTATTCACAATACCCAAAGGGTAGAAGCAACCCAAGTGTCCATTGGTGAGTGAATGGATAAATAAAATATGGTATACACATCCAATAGAATGTTACTCACTGAAACTCTGACACATGCTACAACATGGATGAACCTTGAGGACATTACACTAAGAGAAATAAGGTGATTACAAAAAGACAAAGACTGTATGATTCCACTTATATGAGATACTTAGAGTAGCCAAAATCAAGAGACAGAAAGTAGAATGGTTGTTGCCAGAGACTGGAGGGAGAAGATAATTAGGAGTTATTATTTACTGGGTATAGAGTTTCAGTTTTGCAAGATGAGATGTGTTCTGGAGATTGGTTACTCAACAGGGTGAACATACATAACACTACTGAACTGTACACTTAAAAATGGTAAAGGTGGTAAATTTTGTAATATATACTTTACCATAATTTTTTAAAGTCTGTACGGTAAGTACATTTTGAGAGGTAGGATGGGTTTTTTTTTCTAAATTTATTAATTAATTAATTTTTGACTGTGTTGGATCTTCGTCTCTGTGCATGGGCTTTCTCTAGTTGCGGCGAGCGGGGGCCACCCTTCATTGTGGTGCGTGGGCCTCTCATTGTCGTGGCCTCTCTTGTTGCGGAGCACAAGCTCCAGATGCGCAGGCTCAGTAGTTGTGGCTCACGGACCCAGTTGCTCCGCAGCATGTGAGATCCCCCCAGACCAGGGTTCGAACCCGTGTCCCCTGCATTAGCAGGCAGACTCTCAACCACTGCGCCACCAGGGAAGCCCTAGGATGGGGTTTTGATGAGGAAGAGGCATACCTATTTATTGCCGTTTTACCCCTTTACTATAATTTTAATGGAATTTTGGGAGTTAAGCAAAATTGTAAATTTAAACTGTTACATAGATTTTTGTTTGGTTTTTGATTTTTTTAGGAGATAATATTTCAAATACCAATGTGTGAAGGATAGGCTGAAATCAGGAAAACCTGTGGCAATAGAAAGCTACAGGGAGCAGTTATAATAGTCAAATTTAAACACACTCATGGGGTTGAATTCCAGCCTCTAAGAGTATTTGCAAATTAGATTCAATTATTTATCAAGGAAATCTCTCTCTCTCTTCCAGTATTTCTAGAACTGACAAATAGAGCAACAATCCAATTCAAACAACAGACATCTTGTTATGTTCACATTACTGTGATTCTCAACAGTTTCTAATTTATCTGGAATCACTGTACCCCTCAGTTTCACTTCTATCAAATATTGGAATTTGACATGGATTATTTTCTTCCTCCCATTTTAGGTCAACTTCGGCCTCATACTGTTACATGGCATTATCCAACTTATAGATTTAGACCACAAGTGAAGTCCAAGGTACATTCTACCTGGGGAAGAGGAAAAGCGGTAGAAAACTGGAAGAGAGATGGAGGGAACCAGCACCTATTGAGTACATCTTTAAAGCTGTATTATTGATTTTAAATAGGTTATGTCATTTAATATTTATGACAACCCTATGAGGTATATATTGTCATTTTCTGTTGTATAAATTAATAAAAATAGACTTGGAGAGCTTTGATAACATTCCCAAAGTTAACTAAGTCATACAGAACAAGAAAATTGAGTTTAGAACTCAGGTGGTCTAAATCTGTTCTGAGGTTGTTTTCTGACCTGCCAGGGATGGTTAGCCCTGAGCTTAGCTTGATTTTAAACAGAAAGTTGTCAGAAATTGGCCTTTGATTAAGATAAGAATGCATCACTGGGTTTTCTCATTTCTTCATGCACATTTTCCCCGTTGCTGTAACAAAGATGCTTCATCAAATGGAGAACAGATCCACACTTTGCCAATAGGAAACAGGATTCACACTCAACAGTTGCCTTTGGTGCCCAAATACACTATGAGAGGATAAACAGATTCAAATTCTGTATTTTGAAATTGCGAGCTGTAGAATAAAACATCACAAATTCAGTGCTGATTATGTTTAGATGTTAAGTCTGTTCTTGCTACCAAATAACAAAACAAAATAGTGATGAGCTTTGAATTTGCACCAATGCACTCTTTGTGCTTACTTATTCATGAATGCTACACTGATTTTTTTTCCCAACTCATAAAAGGTTTATAAGAATACAAGAGTGAACATACTGAAAAGTTTTTAAATATTTAGTAATTGAATGGCAAGTTTTCAAATTATGCTAGAAAATTAAAGCCATCTTTCTTGTTCAGTGGAACAAACTTGCATTAGAATTTTGAAGTAGTTTGTTACTTAAATAGATCAAAATCCTGTGTTTAGAATCTGCTTCTCTTATGTGGGGATATGGAAAATAGTGAATATGTTTCTAGATCTTCATAAAGCAAACCTTTGTTAGAATATCACTTCCTCCAGGCTTCCCTGGTGGCGCAGTCGTTGAGAGTCCACCTGCCGATGCAGGGGACACGGGTTTGTGCCCTGGTCCGGGAGTATCCCACGTGCCGCGGAGCGGCTGGGCACATGAGCCATGGCCACTGAGCCTGCGCGTCCGAAGCCTGTGCTCCGCCAAAAAAAAAAAAAAAAAAAAAAAAAAAGAGACAATATCACTTCCTCCAGTTTCTCCATCCCAAGCTGACCTATATAGCGGACCTCTAAACTTGTGTTCCTACTTATTATGAGAAGCACCTGACCATTGAGATGACTGTTAACTCCTTGAAGAATGCTTCAGACTTTAAATCTCATTCTTTGCAGTACCTGGAGCACCGCTGCTCAACCTTGCCTACAGGTAAGAACAAATTGTGTTGGTTAATTTTATGTGTCACCTTGACTCGACCAGGATGCCCAGATATTTGGAAAAACGTTATTTCTGTCTGTGAGGATATTTCTAGACGACATTAACATTTGATGGATAGATTGAGTAAAGCAGGTTGCCCTCCCCAGTTTGGGTTGTCCTCAACCAGTCCACTGAGGGCCTGAATCAAGTGAGATAGAGTGAGAAAGAAATATTCCTCAGCTACCTTTTCTGAATCAGTCAATGTTCCCTGTGCAAAAGCAAATCTCTGAATTGTTATCCTCTACTCTGAATCTAGCTCCAGTATTTCTTCAATATCTTGTACATTTTTCAGATGCTTTTAAGAATATGATTGTTTTATTCTAACACTTTTAAAGTTGTCTTCAACAGGAGGATTGATTCAGATTATCTAGTCCATCATCACAAGAAGGGAAGTCCTAATCATGCCTAAATTAGGGATTGGGGTTTTAATGTTTTTACAGTGACTTGGCTAGCTTTGGGCTATAGCCTTGGGTCCAAATAAGGAACTGGAACAAAACCCCCAGAATAAAACTAGGATCCCCCCCCAAAAGGTGATCACACTTTTTGTTTCTATGAAAAGGAAACTAGAAAAACTTCACCCATGAAGTTTTGGAAAGATGCAAAGTAGCTGGTCATTTGCCTGATTTTGTGATGTGGGGGCGCTTCAAAGTCTAAGAAATTGAAACCTTGAGGCCACTCCACCAGTGATCTCACTGTGGGCGTGATGTAGAGGATCTGAATTTATTCTACCCCATAGTGTAAGACCTTAATTTAAAAATTATCCCTAACTATTACGACAACTTGGGGCATTCAGCAGGGAAAAAAAGAAACCACAAAATTGCTCCATGGAGATCTTTCCACACCCCAGAATTCATTAACTCACACATATAAAGCAAACCCCCATTAAAGTTAAGCTAGCAATAAAAATTTACAGACAGCATGAGCATGAGATAATCTGGCATGAGGAAGAGTCACCAGACACAGCAAACTAGAGAATTAATAGGCTAAGAACTTGAAGTAACAGAATAATCTCATAAAGTCTACAAAGCAAATTTGTTTAAATGATCAAAGAGACTAAAGAAGTAATAGAAATCACACTGATGAACAAGCAAGCCACTGTGATTTAAAAAACGACGCAAAAAATGAGAAGACAGAAAAACACACAACAGATGAAGGAGCAAGATGAAAAGACACCAGACCTAACAAATGAAGAGGAAATAGGCAGTCTACCTGAAAAAGAATTCAGAATAATGATAGTAAAGATGATTCAAAATCTTGGAAATAGAATAGACAAATTGCAAGAAACAGTTAACAAGGACCTAGAAGAAATAAAGAGGAAGCAAGCAACGATGAGCAACACAATAAATGAAATGAAAAATACTCTAGATGGGATCAATAGCAGAATAACTGAGGCAGAAGGACAGATAAGTGACCTGGAAGACAAAATAGTGGAAATAACTAATGCAGAGCAGAAGAAAGGAAAAAGAATGAAAAGAACTGAGGACAGTCTCAGAGACCTCTGGGACAACATTAAACGCACCAACATTCGAATTATAGGGGTCCCAGAAGAAGAAGAGAAAAAGAAAGGGACTGAGAAAATATTTGAAGAGATTATAGTTGAAAACTTCCCTAATATAGGAAAGGAAATAGTCAATCAAGTCCAGGAAGCACAGAGAGTCCCATACAGAATAAACCCAAAGAGAAACACGCCGAGACACATAATAATCAAACTGTCAAAAATTAAATACAAAGAAAACATATTAAAAGCAGCAAGGGAAAAATAACACACAAGGGAATCCCCATAAGGTTAACATCTGATCTTTCAGCAGAAACTCTACAAGCCAGAAGGGAGTGGCAGGACATATTTAAAGTGATGAAGGAAAAAAACCTACAACCAAGTTTACTCTACCCAGCAAGGATCTCATTCAGATTTGATGGAGAAATTAAAACCTTTACAGACAAGCAAAAGCTGAGCAAGTTCAGCACCACCAAACCAGCTCTACAACAAATCCTAAAGGAACTTCTCTAGGCAAGAAACACAAGAGAAGGAAAAGACCTACAAGAACAACCCGAAACAATTAAGTAAATGGTAATAGGAACATACATATCGATAATTACCTTAAATGTAAATGGATTAAATGTTCCCACCAAAAGACACAGACAGGCTGAATGGATACAAAAACAAGACCCATATATATGCTGTCTACAAGAGACCCACTTCAAACCTAGGGACACATACAGACTGAAAGTAAGGGGATGGAAAAAGATATTCCATGCAAATGGAAATCAGAAGAAAGCTGGAGTAGCAATTCTCATATCAGACAAAATAGACTTTAAAATAAAGTCTATTACAAGAGACAAAGAAGGACACTACCTAATGATCAAGGGATCGATCCATGAAGAAAATATAACAATTGTAAATATTTATGCACCCAACATAGGAGCACCTCAATACATAAGGCAAATACTAACAGCCTTAAAAGGGGAAATCGACAGTAACACAATCATAGTAGGGGACTTTAACACCCCACTTTCAGCAATGGACAGATCATCCAAAATGAAAATAAATAAGGAAACACAAGCTTTAAATGATACATTACACAAGATGGACTTAATTGATATTTATAGGACATTCCATCCAAAAACAACAGAATACACATTTTTCTCAAGTGCTCATGGAACATTCTCCAGGATCGATCATATATTGGGTCACAAATCTAGCCTTGGCAAATTTAAGAAAATTGAAATCGTATCAAGTATCTTTTCCGACCACAACGCTATGAGGCTAGATATCGATTACAGGAAAAGATCTGTAAAAAATACAAACACATGGAGGCTAAACAATACACTACTTAATAACGAAGTGATCACTGAAGAAATCAAAGAGGAAATCAAAAAATACTTAGAAACAAATGACAATGGAGACACGACGACCCCAAACCTATGGGATACAGCAAAAGCAGTTCGAAGAGGGAAGTTTATAGCAATACAATCATACCTTAAGAAACAGGAAACATCTCGAATAAACAACCTAACTTTACACTTAAAGCAATTAGAGAAAGAAGAACAAAAAAACCCCAAACTTAGCAGAAGGAAAGAAATCATAAAGATCAGATCAGAAATAAATGAAAAAGAAGTGAAGGAAACAATAGCAAAGATCAATAAAACTAAAAGCTGGTTCTTTGAGATGATAAATAAAATTGATAAACCATTAGCCAGACTCATCAAGAATAAAAGGGAGAAAACTCAAATCAATAGAATTAGAAATGAAAAAGGAGATGTAACAACTGACACTGCAGAAATACAAAAGATTATTAGAGATTACTACAAGCAACTGTATGGCAATAAAATGGACAACCTGGAAGAAATGGACAAATATTTAGAAATGCACAACCTGCTGAGACTGAACCAGGAAGAAATAGAAAATATGAACAGACCAATCACAAGCACTGAAATTGAAACTGTGATTAAAAATCTTCCAACAAACAAAAGCCCAGGACCAGATGGCTTCACAGGCGAATTCTATCAAACATTTAGAGAAGAGCTAACACCTATCCTTCTCAAACTCTTCCAAAAGATAGCAGAGGGAGGAACACTCCCAAACTCATTCTATGAGCCCACAATCACCCTGATACCAAAACCAGACAAAGACGTCACAAAGAAAGAAAACTACAGGCCAATATCACTGATGAACATAGATGCAAAAATCCTCAACAAAATAGTAGCAAACAGAATCCAACAGCACATTAAAAGGGTCATATACCATGATCAAGTGGGGTTTATTCCAGGAATGCAAGAATTCTTCAATATACGCAAATCAATCAACGTGATACACCATATCAACAAACTGAAAGAGAAAAACCATATGATCATCTCAATAGATGCAGAGAAAGCTTTTGACAAAATTCAACACTCATTTATGATAAAAACCCTGCAGAAAGTAGGCATACAGGGAACTTTCCTCAACATAATAAAGGCCATATATGACAAACCCACAGCTAGCATCGTTCTCAATGGTGAAAAACTGAAACCATTTCCACTAAGATCAGGAACAAGACAAGGTTGCCCACTCTCACCACTCTTATTCAACATAGTTTTGGAAGTTCTAGCCACAGCAATCAGAGAAGAAAAAGAAATAAAAGGAATCCAAATAGGAAAAGAAGAAGTAAAGCTGTCACTGTTTGCAGATGACATGATACTATACATAGAGAATCCTAAGGATGCTACCAGAAAACTACTAGAGCTAATCAATGAATTTGGTAAAGTTGCAGGATACAAAATTAATGCACAGAAATCTCTGGCATTCTTATACACTAATGATGAAAAATCTGAGAGTGAAATTAAGAAAACACTCCCATTTACCATTGCAACAAAAAGAATAAAATATCTAGGAATAAACCTACCTAAGGAGACAAAAGACTTGTATGCAGAAAACTATAAGACACTGATGGAAGAAATTAAAGATGATACAAATAGGTGGAGAAATATACCATGTTCTTGGATTGGAAGAATCAACATAGTGAAAATGACTCTACTACCCAAAGCAATCTACAGATTCAATGCTACACCTATCAAATTACCACTGACATTTTTTACAGAACTAGAACAAAAAATTTCACAATTTGTATGGAAACACAAAAGACCCCGAATAGCCAAAGCAATCTTGAGAACGAAAAATGGAGCTGGAGGAATTAGGCTCCCTGACTTCAGACTCTACTACAAGGCTACAGTAATCAAGACAGTATGATACTGGCACAAAAACAGAAATATAGATCAATGGAACAGGATAGAAAGCCCAGAGATAAACTCACAACACATATGGTCACCTTATCTTTGATAAAGGAGGGAAGGATATACAGTGGAGAAAAGACAGCCTCTTCAATAAGTGGTGCTGGGAAAACTGGACAGCTACATGTAAAAGTATGAAATTAGAACAATCCCTAACACCACACACAAAAATAAACTCATAATGGGTTAAAGACCTAAATGTAAGGCCAGACACTATCAAACTCTTAGAGGAAAACATAGGTAGAACACTCTACGACATAAACCACAGCAAGATCCTTTTTGACCCATCTCCTAGAGAAATGGAAATCAAAACAAAAATAAACAAATGGGACCGAATAAAACTTAAAAGCTTTTGCACAGCAAAAGATACTATAAACAAGACCAAAAGACAACCCTCAGAATGGGAGAAAATATTTGCAAATGGAGCAACTGACAAAGGACTGATATCCAAAATTTATAAGCAACTCATGCAGCTCAATAACAAAAAAACAAACAACCCAATCCAAAAATGGTCAGAAGAACTAAATAGACATTTCTCCAAAGAAGATATACAGATTGCCAACAAACACATGAAAGAATGCTCAACATCATTAATCATTAGAGAAATGCAAATCAAAACTACAATGAGATATCATCTCACACCGGTCAGATTGGCCATCATCAAGTAATCTAGAAACAATAAATGCTGGAGAGGGTGTGGAGAAAAGGGAACCCTCTTGCACTGCTGGTGGGAATGTAAATTGATACAGCCACTATGGAGAACAGTATGGGGGTTCCTTAAAAAACTAAAAATAGAACTACCATACGACCCAGCAATCCCACTACTGGGCATATACCCTGAGAAAACCATAATTCAAAAAGACTCATGTACCAAAATGTTCATTGCAGCTCTATTTACAATAGCCAGGACATGGAAGCAACCTAAGTGTCCATCAACAGATGAATGGATAAAGAAGATGTGGCACATATATACAATGGAATATTACTCATCCATAAAAAGAAATGAAACTGAGTTATTTATAATGAGGTGGATGGACCTGGAGTCTGTCATACAGAGTGAAGTAAGTCAGAAGGAGAAAAACAAATACCGTATGCTAACACATATATATGGACTCTAAGGGAAAAAAATGTCATGAAGAGATTAGTGGTAGGACAGGAATAAAACACAGACTTACTAGAGCATGGACTTGAGGATATGGGGAGGGGGAAGGGTGGGCTGTGATGAAGTGGGAGAGTGGCAGGGACATATATACACTACCAAATGTAAATTAGATAGCTAGTGGGAAGCTGCCACATAGCACAGGGAGATCACCTCTGTGCTTTGTGACCACTTAGAGGGGTGGGATAGGGAGGGTGGGAGAGAGGGTGATGCAAGAGGGAAGAGATATGGGAACATATGTATATGTATAACTCATTCACTTTGTTGTAAAGGAAAAACTAACACACTATTGTAAAACAGTTATACTCCAATAAAGATGTTAAAAAAAACAACAACAAAAAAAACCTCTTAAGCCAAATTTAAAGAGACCTTTATTAAAAATATTGTTCATATATTTAAAAAAAAAAGAATGTGTATACTGTATATAGGGGGCAATCTTTTAATAGTGGTTACCTCTAAGTGGTGGGTTTTAGTTACTCTTTAATTTCTATTTTTTAAAAAACCCGATGCTTTGAATTGCCATACAGCAAAAATGACTTTTTGATAGATAGTTCTATGAATTTTAATACACGTATAGATTTGTATAGCCAGCATCACATTAAGGATACAAAACAATTTCTTCATCCCCCAAAAGTCCTTCATTCTATCCATTTATGGTCAAATTCCACCCCTTACTCCTAACTTCTGGTAACCACTGATCTGTTCTCCAACACAATCATTTTGTGTTTTTTTTTTTAAAGAATATCAAATGAATGGGATCACAGATTGTAACTTTTTGAGACTGGCTCTTTAACGCAGCATAATGCCTTTGATGTCAATCAAAGTTGTTGCACGAATCAGTAGATTGTCTCTTTTTATTGCTGAGGCATGTTCCATGGTAGACATGTACCACAGTTTGTTAATCCACCCCTCTGTTAAATTTATCTTGGGTAATTTGGGGCAATTAGGAATAGAACTGCTAAAAAATAAATAAATAAAATAAAAAATAAAAAACGACGCAAATATTTAAAAGAACCAAGTATATTTTTATTAATGAATATAGACATTATAGTCATTGGAATTTAAAACTCAGTAAATGTTTAAATAGTGAAAAAGAGAACTAGTGACATAGAAAATAAATCTCTGGATATTACACAAACACAGATTAAAAATATAGAAAACAAAAGAAGTTATAAGACATGAAGGGTGTAATTAGAAGGTCAAACATGTCTCAAAACAGTTCCACAATGAAAGAACAGAGTTGCATCAAGGTTTGAGGAGAAAATGTCTACAAATTTTCTAGAATTGAAGAAGAGATACACACACCAAAAGAAAAGACATGAGTATTCAGACTGAAGGTACATTAAGTCCCCTGTTTGATAAATCAAATGAAATGCAGAAGTAGACAGACACACTGTCACCAAAGTAGAGAATACCAAAGATAGAAGGAAAAATTTAGAATACACTGAAGAGGAAAAGACAGTGTGTTTACAATGCAAATAAAACCTCAGCTGACTGACTGAAGACTTGTTATATTGACAGTCATAAGATGATACGATAATAATTTCAAAATGTTGAGGAAAAATAACTCTCAGTCTATAAATCTATACCCAGATGAATTATCTTCAAGAATAAAGAAAAAATAAAACCCAAACAAGCAAAGAATAAGTTTATTGTACTCAGATCCTTGAAGAAAGATTTATAAAAGTAAATACTTTAGGAAACTTAAACCAGAGTAAAGTATGGGCTGTAAGAATAATATGAGCAAAACAATGTAGATAAATCAAATTAATAGCTGAGTATATAATAAAGAAAAAGTAAATGAAGAATCACTATTATGAGACTGGAAAAAAAAAGAAGGTGAAACTGACAGACAATCCAAATTAACATGGGTAGTAGGTGCTTGTTGTAATCAGAGTCCTTACATTTTAAGGAGGAAGAACTATTGACTAATTTTATATTTTCAGTCAAGTACAATCAGTAACCCTTACATCCATAGAGGGGGTATACGTGAGTAAAGAAAACACAATCAATCAAAAAAAAAATACATAAAAGTAAGTAAGCAAAGTAGGAAAAGGAACAAATAAAAAGCCCAGAAAGTAGAAAACACAATACAATATGGTAGGAATTAAACAAAATAATATGAGTGATCATGATAAATGAAAATAGAATAAACTGGTCTTTTGAAACACAAAGATTGTCAAATAGGATTTCAAAATATAATCTAAAAAAAAAAAAAATCGAACTATATGTTTTACACAAAGAAACATTGTCACATTGCTGTGACAATGACCCCATTTGTACCCAGGCCGGGGAGGCCATGGAAAACTCATAATCTGCTGGATCTGTAGACAAATGGTGATTCATGTTTACTGACCCTGTTACTAAAAATGATTAGTTCTCCAGTCTTCCAATTTTAACATACTCATTTAGAACAGAAGCATTATTACTTCTTCAGTATTAGATGAAATGACTGTGGACAAAATGTGTCTTTTGGGTTTTCACATGCCAATCTAGAAATGGTGCCAAGGTTCATTCACTACTTGTACCCTTCTGCAGTCTAATTCAAAATGTGCCAGCTCATTCTAGCTCAGTCCTAATGAACTAGATCCGCAGTGCAATCAGAAAATCACTGTTTGCTGAACTAAACATAATACCAATCATTCCTTGGAGGATACCATAAAACTACAAAATAATTTTATATTAGAGGTCTAAATAGGGTAACTAAACATAATACTTTTAAGTTCATTTCACTGATGCTAAAATATTAAAATTTTCCTAGTATCCTTTGTTATTACATTTTTCTTTTTAGAGTTATTATTTTAATCTATTATAAATATAACACTCAATAATATGTATTAAATAGTATATCTGAAAGACTGATACTTTGCATTCAGTTTATTAAAATTCTAAGCTGAACATTTACTTATCTTTCTCATGATAAGATGTGGATAGAAGATAGATGCACACTCATTTCTCAGGGCAAGATTGTGAATATTATCAACACTTAAAAATAATATTATGTATGACTAGAAAGATTAACGGAATAATAGAATCCATAAATGAAGTCTAATAGTCATATGACGAAGGTGGCATTAGTGGAGAAAAGCCAGATTCTTCAAATAAGTTATGTTCAGACAACTTATACCAAGATATATTCCACGTGAAGCTAAATTTGATGATAAAAATGACTCCATAAGGTACTAGAAGAAGACATGGATTGCTATATATAATCTTGGCATATGGATGGCCTTTCTTAGTATGATATAAAACCAGGATCATATAAAGGAAAAGAATAAGTAAGTCTATTTAAAAATTAGTAACATTTCCATGAAAACTTTATATAGTAAAGTTAAAAACAACATATTGGCAAACACATTTGAAGGTAAATTACAAAGTGCCATTTAAAAATCCACATTGAGTTTTTATAACTCAGTAAGTAAAAATGAACGTCACCAATAGATATATGGGAAATGATATGAAAAGTCATTTCATATATAAAAAATACTGAGTGAAAAATAAATGCTCATCCAGCAAATATTTTAAAAGATGCAAGTTAAAAAAGCAATGGGATACTATTTTCTAATGTATAAGCTTAACAAAGTTTTAAAACTTAGTTTAATAGTACCCCATTAGCAAGATATTGAGGTACAGGTGCTCTCATAATGTGGGGATGCAAATTAAATTAGTTGTAACTGCTACAGCAAAAATTGACTACATAAATAATTTTTTGTCAGATTTACTGAGATATAATTATATACAATAAAATGTATTCTTTTAGAATGTATGATTTGATGAGTTTTGACAAGCACATATATTACTATAAAATTTTCCATTTCCATCATTCCCAAAAGTTCCCTCCTTCCTCCTTGAAGTAAAGCCCTTTTCTTCATCTCTAGGCCTTTGCAACAATTAATATACTTTCTGGGCTATATAGTTTTGCCTTTTTAAAAATATCATCACCGTTTTTATCTGGCTTCTTTCATTTATCATAATGCTTTTGACTGTTGTTGTATATATCAGTTTATTCCTTTTCACTGCTGAATACTATTCCATTGAATGGATGTGCCACAGTTTGTCCATTTATAACTTGGGCATTTGAACCCAGTTTGGAGGCATTATGAATAAAATATCTATGAATATACATGAGCAATTATTACATGGATATATGCTTTCATGTTTCATTGGTAAATATCCAGGAAAGGGATTACAGGGTTATATGGTAGATGTATGTTTAGCCTTATAAGGTACAGCCATACTGTTTTCCAGAGTGGTTTTACATTTTGAGTATTTTAATTACTCCATATCCTCACTACCACTTGGTATTGTCAGTCTTTTAAATTTAACCATTCTCATGTGTCTATAGTAGTATTTTATTGTGGTTTTAATTTGCATTTACCTAGTGACATACTGTGAATCTTTTCGTGTGTTAAAAGAAAACATAATGATAACACCAAATGCTGGCAACATGAAGAAACTGGATCACTCATACATTGTGGTGGGAATGTAACATGGTGCAGCCACTCTGGAAAACAGTTTGGTAGTGCCTTAATAAACGGAACAGGCAAGTACCATATAACCACACAACTGTACTCCTGGACATTTATCCCAGAAAAATTAAGAAGTATGTTCATAGCAACATCTATACATGAGTGTATATAGCAGCTTTTTTCTATAGCCAAAAACTGGAAACAACATAGATATACTTCAGTGAGTGTATGGTTAAACAAATTGTGATAAATCCATATCATGGAATATGAGTCAGCACTAAAAAGGAGTGAACTATTGATAAATGCAACAGCCTGGAAAAATCTCCAGAGAATTATTCTGAGTAGAAAAAGCTAACCCCAAAAGGTTACATACTGTATTATTCCATTTATATAATATTCTTGAAATGAATTCTAGAAATGGAAAATTAATTAATGTTTGGTTAAGGAGGGAAATGAATGTAGCTATAAAAGGACAAAATGAAGAATCCTTATGGTAACAGAAACATGCTTTATTTTAACTTTATTTATGTCAGTATCCTGGTTTTGATATTATAGTATAGTTCTGTAAGATTTACTACTGGGGGAAAACTAGGTAGAGTGTACTCAGGACCTTTGCAATATTTTTTGCAACTACACTTGAATGTTCAATTATCTTAAAATAAAAAGTTTAACTTAAAAAAGTTAAATATACACCTACCATATAATCTAGCCTTTCCATTCCTAGGTATTCACCAAAGAGAAATGAAAGCTTATGTCCATGCAAAGAGTTGTATAAGACTGTTCATAGAAGCTTTATTTGTAATAAATTTGTATTTGCCTAAAACTGAAGAGAACTCAAGTATCCTTCAACAGGTGAATGGATAAACATATTGTGGTATATCCAAACAATGAAATACTCAGCAGCAAAAAGAACTGAACTTTTGGTACATGCAACACTATGAATGAATCTTAATGTAATTAGGCTGAGTTAAACAAATATAAAATTCTACAAATGCACTTTAATCTTTGATGACAGAAAAGAGATCAGATGAATTTATAGGTGCATTTCAAAGTGTGTCAAATTGTACACTTTTAAGTGCATAAAACTTATTGTATTTTAAAATATAACTCGATGAAACTGTAAAAATAGTCATTCTCTTTGTGTTTTTACAGAATTTTATTTAAAATCTCTATTGCCATGTGAGCTGTG
This sequence comes from Kogia breviceps, assembly GCF_026419965.1. Taxonomy (NCBI): domain Eukaryota; kingdom Metazoa; phylum Chordata; class Mammalia; order Artiodactyla; family Physeteridae; genus Kogia; species Kogia breviceps. The sequence continues at coordinate 144,717,556 of NC_081312.1, forward strand.
GAGTTAGAGGCCTTGGATGGAGTCCCATTTTCATCATTTATTAACCAGGTAACTTTAGAGAAGTTAAAATCATTTCATCAACTATAAAATGGATATAACAAAAGTGCCTATCTCAAAATGTTCAGAGGATTGAATGTAAAAATGCAGCTCTTGACACACTGCCCATCAACTAGTAAGTGCTCAAAAATGCCCAATGCTATTATCAATAACACTACATAGTGACCATTTAGGTGAGACCATCTCATACCCATTCTTGTATTCCCACTATCTGTTTTGTGTTTTTTTTTAACATCTTTATTGGAGTATAATTGCTTTACAATGGTGTGTTAGTTTCTGATTTATAACAAAGTGAATCAGCTATACATACACATAAACTCCCATATCTCCTCCCTCATGCATCTCCCTCCCACCCTCCCTATCCTACCCCTCTAGGTGGTCACAAAGCACCCAGCTGATCTCCCTGTGTTATGTGGCTGCTTCCCATTAGCTATCTATTTTACATTTGGTAGTATATATAAGTTCATGTCACTCTCTCTCTTTGTCCCAGCTTACCCGTGCCCATCTCTGTGTCCTCAAGTCCATTCTCTACGTCTGCGTCATTATTCCTGCCCTGCCCCTAGGTTCTTGAGAACTTTTTTTTTTAGATTCCATATATGTGTTAACATATGATATTTGTTTTTCTATTTCTGACTTACTTCACGCTGTATGACAGACTCTAGGTCCATCCACCTCACTACAAATAACTCAATTTCATTTCTTTTTATGGCTGAGTAATATTCCATTGTATATATGTGCCACATCTTCTTTATCCATTCACCTGATGATGGACACTTAGGTTGTTTCCATATCCTGCCTATTGTAAATAGTGCTGCAATGAGCATTGTGGTACATGACTCTTTTTGAATTATGGTTTTCTCACGGTATATGCCCAGTAGTGGGATTGCAGGGTCATACAGCAGTTCTATTTTTAGTTTTTTAAGGGACCTCCATACTGTTCTCCACAGTGACTGTATCAATTTACATTCCTACCAACAGTGCAAGAGGGTTCCCTTTTCTCCATGCTCTCTCCAGCATTTATTGTTTGTAGATTTTTTGATGATGGCCATTCTGACTGGTGTGAGGTGATACCTCATTGTGGTTTTGATTTGGATTTCTCTAATGATTAGTGATGTTGAGCATCCTTTCATGTGTTTGTTGGCAATCTGTATATCTTCTTTGGGGAAATGTCTATTTAGGTCTTCTGCCCACTTTAGGATTGGATTGTTTGTTTTTGTAATACTGAGCTACATGAGCTGTTTATGTATTTTGGAGATTAATCCTTTATCCACTGATTTGTTTGCAAATATTTTCTCCCATTCTGAGGGTTGTCTTTTCATCTTTTTTATGGTTTCCTTTGCTGTGCAAAAGGTTTTAAGCTTCATTAGGTCCCATTTGTTTATTTTTGTTTTTATTACCATTACTCTAGGAGGTGAGTCAAAAAAACTCTTGCTGTGATTTATGTCATAGAGTGTTCTGCCTATGTTTACCTCTAAGAGTTTGATAGTGTTTGGTCTTACATTTAGGTCTTTAATCCATTTTGAGTTTATTTTTGTGTACGGTGTTAGGGAGTGTTCTAATTTCATACTTTTACATGTAGCAGTCCAATTTTCCCAGCACCACTTATTGAAGAGGCTGTCTTTTCTCCATTGTATATCTCTGCCTCCTTTGTCAAAGATAAGGTGACCATATCTGTGTGGGCTTATCTCTGGGCTTTCTATCCTGTTCCATTGATCTGTATTTCTGTTTTTGTGCCAGTACCATACTATCTTGATTACTGTAGCTTTGTAGTATAGTCTGAAGTCAGGGAGCCTGATTCCTCCAGCTCCATTTTTCTTTCTCAAGATTGCTTTGGCTATTCAGGGTCTTTTGTATTTCCATACAAATTGTGAAATTTTTTGTTCTAGTTCTGTGAAAAATACCATTGGTAGTTTGATAGGGATTGCATTAAATCTGTAGATTGCTTTGGGTAGTAGAGTCATTTTCACAATGTTGATTCTTCCAATCCAAGAACATGGTGTATCTCTCCATCTGTTTGTATCATCTTTAATTTCTTTCATCACTGTCTTATAATTTTCTGCATACAGGTCTTTTGTCTCCTTAGGTAGGTTTATTCCTATTTTATTCTTTTTGTTGCAATGGTAAATGGGAATGTTGTCTTAATTTCACTCTCAGATTTTTCATCATTAGTGTATAGGAATGCCAGAGATTTCTGTGCATTAATTTTGTATCCTGTTACTTTACCAAATTCATTGATTAGTTCTAGTAGTTTTCTGGTAGCATCCTTAGGATTCTCTATGTATAGTATCATGTCATCTGCAAACAGTGACAGCTTTACTTCTTCTTTTCCTATTTGGATTCCGTTTATTTCTTTTTCTTCTCTGATTGCTGTGGCTAAGACTTCCAAAACAATGTTGAATAATAGTGGTGAGAGTGGGCAACCTTGTCTTGTTCCTGATCTTAGTGGAAATGGTTTCAGTTTTTCACCATTGAGGACGAAGTTGGCTGTGGGTTTGTCATATATGGCCTTTATTATGTTGAGGTAAGTTCCCTCTATGCCTACTTTTTGGAGGGTTTTTATCATAAATGGGTGTTGAATTTTGTCGAAAGATTTTTCTGCATCTATTGAGATTACCATATGGTTTTTCTCCTTCAGTTTGTTGATATTGTGTATCACATTGATTGATTTTCGTATATTGAAGAATCCTTGCATTCCTGGAATAAACCCCACTTGGTCATGGTGTATGATCCTTTTAATGTGCTGTTGGATTCTGTTTGCTACTATTTTGTTGAGGATTTTTGCATCTATATTCATCAGTGATATTGGCCTGTAGTTTTCTTTTTTTGTTACGTCTTTGTCTGGTTTTGGTATCAGGGTGATTGTGGGCTCATAGAATGAGTTTGGGAGTGTTCCTCCCTCTGCTATCTTTTGGAAGAGTTTGAGAAGGATAGATGTTAGCTCTTCTCTTAATGTTTAATAGAATTGGCCTGTGAAGCCATCTGGTCCTGGGCTTTTGTTTGTTGGAAGATTTTTAATCACAGTTTCAATTTCAGTGCTTGGTCTGTTCATATTTTCTACTTCTTCCTGGTTCAGTCTTGGCAGGTTGTGCATTTCTAAGAATTTGTACATTTCTTCCAGGTTGTTATTGGCATAGAATTGCTTGTAGTAATCTCTCATGATCCGTTGTATTTCTTCAGTGTCAATTGTTACTTCTTTTTCATTTCTAATTCTATTGATTTGAATCTTCTCCCTTTTTTTCTTTATGAGTCTGGCTAATGGTTTTTCAATTTTGTTTATCTTCTCAAAGAACCAGCTTTTAGTTTTATTGATCTTTGCTATCATTTTGTTCATTTCATTTTCATTTATTTCTGATCTGATCTTTATGATTTCTTTCCTTCTGCTAACTTTGGGGTTTTTTTGTTCTTCTTTCTCTAATTGCTTTAGGTACAAGTTTAGGTTGTTTATTTGAGATGTTTCCTGTTTCTTAAGGTAGGATTGTATTGCTATCAACTTCCCTCTTAGAACTGCTTTTGCTGCATCCCATAGGTTTTGGGTCGCTGTGTTTTCATTGTCATTTGTTTCTAGGTATTTTTTTATTCCTTCAGTGATCTCTTGGTTATAAAGTAGTGTATTGTTTAGCCTACATGTGTTTGTATTTTTTGCATATCTTTTCCTGTAATTGACATCTAGTCTCATAGCGTTGTGGTTGGAAAAGATACTTGATACGATTTCAATTTTCTTAAATTTACCAAGGCTTGATTTGTGACACAAGATATGATCTATCCTGGAGAATGTTCCATGAGCACTTGAGAAGAATGTGTATTCTGTTGTTTTTGGATGGAATGTCCTATAATTATCAATTAAGTCCATCTTGTTTAATGTATCATTTAAAGCTTGTGTTTCCTTATTTATTTTCATTTTGGATGATCTGTCCATTGGTGAAAGTGGGGTGTTAATGTCCCCTACTATGATTGTGTTACTGTCGATTTCCCCTTTTATGGTTGTTAGTATTTTCCTTATGTATTGAGGTGCTCCTATGTTGGGTGCTTAAATATTTACAATTGTTATATCTTCTTCTTGGATCGATCCCTTGATCATTATGTAGTGTCCTTCTTTGTCTCTTGTAATAGACTTTATTTTAAAGTCTATTTTGTCTGATATGAGAATTGCTACTCCAGTTTTCTTTTGATTTCCATTTGCATGGAATATCTTTTTCCATCCCCTCACTTTCAGTCTGTATGTGTCCCTAGGTTGGAAGTGGGTCTCTTGTAGACAGCATATATGCAGGTCTTGTTTTTGTATCCATTCAGTAAGTCTGTGTCTTTTGGTGGGAGCATTTTTTTTTTTTTTTTGGTACGTGGACCTCTCACTGTTGTGGCCTCTCCCATTGCGGAGCACAGGCTCCGGATGCGCAGACTAAGCGGCCATGGCCCACGGCCCAGCCACTCTGTGGCATGTGGGATCTTCCCGGGCTGGGGCATGAACCCGTGTCCCCTGCATCGGCAGGCAGACTCTCAACCACTGCACCACCAGGGAAGCCCTGGTGGGAGCATTTAATCCATTTACATTTAAGGTAATTATCGATATGTATATTCCTATTCCCATTTTCTTAATTGTTTTGGGTTTGTTATTGTAGGTCTTTTCCTTCTCTTGTGTTTCTTGCCTAGAGAAGTTCCTTTAGCATTTTTTGTAAAGCTGATTTGGTGGTGCTGAACTCTCTCAGCTTTTGCTTGTCTTAGAGGTTTTAATTTCTCCATCAAATCTGAATGAGATCCTTGCTGGGTAGAGTAAACTTGGTTGTAGGTTTTTTTCCTTCATCACTTTAAATATGTCCTGCTGCTCCCTCCTGGATTGCAGAGTTTCTGCTGAAAGATCAGCTGTTAACCTTATGGGGGATTCTGTTGTATGTTATTTGTTGTTTTTCCCTTGCTGCTTTTAATTTTTGATAGTTTGATTAATATGTATCTTGGCGTGTTTCTCCTTGGATTTATCCTGTATGGGACTCTCTGTGCTTCCTGGACTTGATTAACTATTTCTTTTCCCATATTAGGGAAGTTTTCAACTATAATCTCTTCAAATATTTTCTCAGCCCCTTTCTTTTTCTCTTCTTCTTCTGGGACCCCTATAATTTGAATGTTGGTGCGTTTAATGTTGTCCCGAGGTCTCTGAGACTGTCCTCAGTTCTTTTCATTCTTTTTTCTATATTCTGCTCTTCAGTAGTTATTTCCGCTATTTTGTCTTCCAGGTCACTTATCCGTCCTTCTGCCTCAGTTATTCTGCTATTGATCCCTTCTAGAGAATTTTAAATTTCATTTATTGGTTGTTCATCATTGTTTGTTTTCTTTCTAAGTTTTGTCTATTCTATTTCCAAGATTTTGGATCATCTTTACTATCATTATTCTGGATTCTTTTTCAGGTAGACTGCCTATTTCCTCTTCATTTATTAGGTCTGGTGGGTTTTTACCTTGCTCCTTCATCTGCTGTGTGTTTTTCTGTCTTCTCATTTTTCTTAACTTACTGTGTTTGGGGTCTCCTTTTCACAGGCTGCAGGTTCACGGTTCCCATTGTTTTTGGTGTCTGTCCCCAGTGGCTAACGTTGGTTCAGTGGGTTGTGTAGGCTTCCTGGTGGAGGGGACTAGTGCCTGTGTTCTGGTGGATGAGGCTGGATCTTGTCTTTCTGGTGGGCAGGTCCACGTCTGGTGGTGTGTTTTGGGGTGTCCGTGGCCTTATGGTTTTAGGCAGCCTCTCTGCTAATGGATGGGGCTGTGTTCCTGTCTTGCTAATTGTTTGGCATAAGGTGTCCAGCACTGTAGCTTGCTGGTCGTTGAGTGAAGCTGGGTCTTCGCGTTTAGATGGAGATCTCTGGGAGATTTTTGCCGTTTGATATTACGTGGAGCTGGGGGGTCTCTTGTGGACCAGTGTCCTGAAGTTGGCTCTCCTAGCTCAGAGGCACAGCACTGACTCCTGGCTGGAGCCCTAAGAGCCTTTCATAGAAAGAAAATAAGGAAAGAAAGAAGGAAGGAAGGAAGGAAAGAAGGAAGGAAGGAAGAAAAGAAAGAAAGAGAAAGAAAGAAAGAAAGAAAGAAAGGAGAAAGACGATAAAATAAAATAAAGTTATTAAAATAGAAATTAAAAAATTAAGAAACAAAACAAAACAAAACAAAAAAAAAGTGGATGGACAGACCTCTAGAACAAATGGTGAAAGCAAAGGTATACGGGCAAAATCACACACAAAAGCATACACATAAACACTCACATAAAGAGAAAAAGGGGAAAAAATAATATATCTTTGCTCCCAAAGTCCACCTCCTCAATTTGGGATGATTTGTTGCCTATTCAGTTATTCCACAGATGCAGGGTACATCAAGTTGACTGTGGAGATTTCATCTGCTGCTCCTGAGGCTGTCGGGAGAGATTTCCCTTTCTCTTCTTTGTTCGCAGGGCTCCCAGGGTTCAGCTTTGGATTTGGACCTGCCTCTGCATGTTGGTCGCCTGAGGGCGTCTGTTCTTCACTCAGACAAGACGGGGTTAAAGGAGCAGCTGATTTGGCAGCTCTGGCTCACTCAGGCCTGGGGGAGGGAGAGGTACAGATGCGGGGTGAACCTGCAGCGGCAGCGGCCAGCATGACGTTGCACCAGCCTGAGGTGCACCATGCGTTCTCCCAGGGAAGTTGTCCCTGGATCACGGGACCCTGGCAGTAGTGGGCTGCATAGGCTCCCGGGAGGGGAGGTGTGGAGAGTGACCTGTGCTTGCACACAGGCTTCTTGGTGGCGGCAGCAGCAGCCTTAGTGTCTCATGCCCGCCTCTGGGGTCCATGCTGATGGCCCGGGCTCGCGCCCATCTCTGGAGCTCATTTAAGTGGTGCTCTTAATCACCTTTCCTTGCGCACCTGGAAACAAAGAGGGAAGAAAAAGTCTCTTGCCTCTTAGGCAGGTCCAGACCTTTTCCCTGACTCCCTCCCAGCTAGCTGTGGCGCGCTAGCCCCCTTCAGGCTGTGTTCACGCAGCCAACCCCAGTCCTCTCCCTGGGAACCGACCAAAGCCCGAGACTCAGCTCCCAGCCCCCGCCCACCCCGGCAGGTGAGCAGACAAGCCTCTCGGGCTGGTGAGTACTGGTCGGCACTGATCCTCTATGGGAATCTCTCCGCTTTGCCCTCCGCACCCCTGTTGCTGCGCTCTCCTCTGTGGCTCCTAAGCTTCCCCCCTCCACCACCCGCAGTCTCTGCCCACGAAGGGCCTTCCAGTGTGTGGAAACCTTTCCTCCTTCACAGCTCCCTCCCACTGGTGCAGGTCTCATCCCTATTCTTTGTCTCTGTTTTTTCTTTTTTCTTTTGCCCTACCCAAGTACGTGGGGAGTTTCTTGCCTTTTGGGAGGTCTGAGGTCTTCTGCCAGCGTTCAGTAGGTGTTCTATAGGACCAGTTCCACGTGTAGATGTATTTCTGATGTGTCTGTGGGGACGGAGGTAATCTCTGCATCTTACTCTTCCGCCATCTTGAAGCCCCCTCTATGAATTAATATTTACAGTGAGGGAATAAAATGTTTCATTAGGAACAAGACTGGCTGCAATTTTACTGATTCACTTCTTTTGTGTATCTATGTCACACCTTTTTATACCTTTGCAATTTTTCACTTCATTTTAAACTTCACATCAAATTTTCTTAGTGAATCTGAGATCAGTTTCCTCATCTGCAAAATGAAAGGATAGTAAAATAGATTTTTTTAAAATTGGAGTATAGTTGACTTACAATGTTGTGTTACTTTCAGGTATACAGCAAAGTGAATCTGTTAAACATGTATATATATACATATATATATATATCTCCATTCTTTTTCAGATTCTTTTCCCATATATGTTATTATAGAATATTGAGTAGAGTTCCCTGTACAGTACAGTAGGTCCTTATTATTTATCTGTTTTATATATAGTTGTGTGTATATGTCAATCCCAGTCTCCTAAGTTATCACTTCCCCCATGTTTCTGCTTTGGTAACCATAAGTTTGATTTCAAGATCTGTCTGTTTATGTTTTGTAAATAAGTTAATTTGTATCACTTTTATTAGGTTCCACATGTAAGTGATATCATATGATATTTGTCTTTGTCTGACTTACTTCACACGGTATGATAATCTCTAGGTCCATCCATGTTGCTGCAAATGGCATTATTTCATTCTTTTCTAGGGCTGGTGTATATATATATATATACACACACACACACACACATTTCATTGTATATATGCACCACATCTTCTTTATCCATTCCTCTGTCAATGGACATTTAGGCTGCTTCCATGTCTTGGCTATTGTATATAGTGCTGCAGTGAATATTGAGGTGCATGCATCTTTTCAAATTATGGTTTTTTCCAGATATATGCCCAGGAGTGGGATTGCTGGATCATATTTTAGTTCTATATTTAGTTTTTTAAGGAGCCTCTATACTGTTCTCCATAATGGTTGTACCAATTTACATTCCCACCAACAGTGTAGGGGGGTTCCCTATTCTCCACACCCTCTTCAGCATTTATTGTTTGTAGACTTTTTGATGATGGTCATTCTGACTGGTGTGAGTTTTTATCTCGTAATTTTGATTTGCATTTCTCTAATAAACAGTCATGTTGAACATCTTTTCATGTGCTTTTAGGCCATGTGTATGTCTTCTTTGGAGAAATGTCTGTTTAGATCTTCTGCCCATTTTTTGATTGGGCTGTTTGTTTTTTTGATATTGAGCTGCTTGAGCTGTCTGTATATTTTGGAGGTTAATCCCTTGTGGTCACTTCATTTGCAAATATTTTCTACCATTCTGTGGGTTGTCTTTTTGATTTGTTTATGGTTTCCTTTGCTGTACAAAAGCTTTTGTGTTTAATTAAGTCACATTTGTTTATTTTTGTTTTTATTTTTATTACTCTAGAAGGTGGATCAAAAAAATATTGCTGTGATTTATGTCAGAGAGTGTTCTGCTTATGTTTTCCTCTAAGAGTTTTATAGTATCCATCCTTACACTTAGGTCTTTAATCCATTTTTAATTTATTTTTGTGTATGGTGTTAGGGAGTGTTCTAATTTCATTCTTTTGCATGTAGCTGTACAGTTTTCCCAGCACCACTTACTGAAGAGATTGTCTTTTCTCCACTGAATATTCTTGACTCTTTTGTCATAAATTATTTGTAATCAAACTTTTTTAATGCTGCAAGTCAACATATCAAAAAGATAGAACTAGAGCTATTATGGCTGACATTGGGATAGGGAGAGACTTTTCTCCCAAGGAGAACACTGAATCATCTCCTTCCCTTCCACCCTGTCAGTACTAGAGAATCTAGTAAAAATAAAACAAAACACTTATTAGAAATAAGAAGTGAGGCCACATGATACATATCAATATAGCAATCTAGTAATGATATTTAAAATTTTTTTCACTGAAGCATACAAAAGAATAAAATACTTACAAATAAAGTTAATAAATGGGCAAGACCTATACACTGAAAACTATAAGTCATGATTGAAACATTAAAGGCCTAAATAAATGGAGATATATGCTATGTTCATGAATTGGAAGAGTTAATATTGTTAAGATGGCAATATTCCTCAAATTAACCAATAGAGTAAATAAAATTCCTATCAAAATCTCAGTAGGTTGACAAATTGATCCTAGAATTTATATGAAAATGAAAAGCACCTAGAACAGGCCCCCCCCCAAAAAGACTAAAACCAAAACCAATCATGTTGAAAAGGACAAAACTGGAGGACTTATCCTACATGATCTCAAAACTTATTACAAAATTTAAGAAATTAATATATTATGATGTTGGCATAAAGCTAAACATACAAATCAATGTAAAAGAACAGCAAGTCCAGAAATAAACATGCATATTATGGTCAGTCAATTTCTGACAAAGTTTCCAAAACAATTCAGTGGAGGAAGAGTGGTCTTTTTTTAATGGAGCTGGAGTAACTGAATATCCATTACAAAAACCCCACAAAACTATAGAACTTTACCTCACACCATACACAACAATTAGCTCAAAATCGGTCATAGACATTAGTGTAAAAGCTAAAACCATAAAATTTCTAGAAGAAAACACAGGCAAAAATTTTGTGACTTTGGGTTAGGGAAAGATTTATTATATATGATACCAAAAGCACAGTCCATATGAAAAAGTGATATATTGGCCTTTGCCAAAATTAAAAACTTTTCCCCTTCAAAGGACACCACTTAAAAATGAAAAGACAAACCACTGGCTTGGGAAAATATTTGCAAATCATATATCTAAAAATGGACATATGTACACAATACACAAAAATCAACTCAAAATGGATTAAAGATTTGAATGTAAGACCTGAGGCCATAAAACATCTAGAAAAAAATATAGGGGATAAGCTCCTTAACCTTGGTCTTGGCAGTGAGTTTTGGATTTGGCACCAAAAGCAGAGGCAACAAAAGCAAAAATAAACAAGTGGGATTACATCAAATTAAAAGCTTCTGTAAAGCAAAGGAAACCATCAACAAAATGAAAAGGCAATCTACAAATCAAGAGAAAATATTAGAAACTTGTATATCCAATAAGGGGTTAATAACCAAAATATATGAAGAACTCATACAACTCAATAGAAAAAGAACAAACAATCTGCTTTAAATTAGCCGAACCTCTGTCCTAACAAATACAGGAGCCCAGTTTAGGTAGAGTAGTGTGCGAGGAATCCAGAGTGTCCAGGGTTAAGGGGGATTCGGGAGTAAGGGAGTGAAGGCAGCTCATGTGGACAATCCTTATCAGTATTTGTCAGTAAAAGGACCATGAGCAAGGCATGAGCACTTGAAGAGATAATAAAGACATGGGACAGAAACTTCCTTAGGGAAGCTGTTTGTTTTTGAAAAGGGTAAGTATATTCATAAGCTAAGGCTTGAAATTGTTAAACTAATACAGTTTGCTGCTACATTAGTCACTGATGAATATAAGCCAGTTTAGGAATAAATGCTATGAAAATAAACACTATGAACAGCAAGAGTGGAAACTTCTGTTAAGTGCTTCTTAATAGAAGAATTTACATTTCTACAAATCTACTGCATTGATATTGCACTTTTAACAAAATTAAAACCATTTTATTAAGTCAAATAACCTTAATCTGGTTTGATTATGAATGAGATTATATTAGTCAAGCAACTACTATATGTACATTGTCACATTATTTAAAGAATTCTATTGCAATCATTATGACAAGAGGTGAGCATGCAGTAAACTTAGTTGAACATAAGGAAGGACATTTTCAGCATCTTAAACATATTTAAAAACAAATTTGTGTGGAGATTTTGTAGCATAGATATAGATATGTCAATATCTACAAAAGATATACAAAACAAAATATTTGGCAGTAGTTAGGTCTGGTTTATATATTTTCTTTTTGTTTATTTGTAATTTTTGCATTTTTGACAATAAAAATTTTTTAAAGAGGAGAAAAACTAACGTTTTAAGTTTAAAAATCTTCTTTCTCCCAAACTGACATTAGTTGAGAGGAAACTAGTTAGTTGAAGGTGGAAGTAATAGATGTAACAAAACATAAACATGCACTCTGAACTGGTTTTACTTTTGTAAAGGAAGATGAGGAACAACTTCCAGGGTCAAGAGTGCTCTTTAGCTGTAAACATGCCTTTGACTGTGGTCAATTCTATTACCCCTGTGCAGGACAGGGATTTTCCACAAGAGTCTAAGATTAAAATGGTGAATGGAAGTGACTGTGATGAGCTAAGGTGTGTTTTTAGGATAACTGACAGTCCAGAGAAGAACTGAACAAAATGACCCAGTGGAGAAGCTGGAGAGACCCTGTCAAGCAGGTAGTACAGCCTTAAAATCCGAGGACAGGAGTGTTTGCTTGGGCAGAGCTGATGGGAAAGCACTTGGAATGGGCTCCTGGGGGAGGCCCCAGATCAGAGAAGTGGAGTCTGGACTAGGAAACTGTAGCATTTTCCTTTGAGGAAAACCCAGGGAAGAGTCTGGCTGAGATGGGAACAAAGGCAACTTCCAGCATGGCTGGTGGAGAAGCAAAGACCCTGCTCTGAGATTTGGAGGATTATGAGAAAAGGAATGTGGGTGAAGTAGGAAGATTAGTAATCCCAAAGACTGAGCCTAGAGGAGAAATCTCTGGACTGCAAAAAAAGGCACTATCACTAGGGAGGCGCCAAAAGTTCCCAGAATTTTATATTAAAGCGTTGTGAAATTGCCTCATTGTAAGTTTAAAATGGTTTGTCTCAGCTGTATAACTATATGAAGCACACACCTCCAGATGTCCCCCTGCTACAGGAAGTTATATCTGTATATTGACACTACAGTGCACCCTGATGGGAAAAGAAGCACTGGTGGAGACTAGAGGGTCAGAAAAGGAAGGGTACTAACATCAATAGAGAAAATGCTCCTTCACAAAATTTGGCTACGAGTGTTAAGCATGCGAGGTTTTCTTTCGATTTTCACAAGGACCTTGTGCAGTCAGTATTATTATCCTTGTTTTATAGACATGGAGAGAAAGGAGTTTGATAAGGTGTGGCCTAGTTGACCAGTCAGCTTCAGTCTGCTCTGAGCCCAGGCCCTTATTTCTCATTTCACCACACCCACAAGTACTTTCTGACTTGAAAATGGATATTAAATTTAGGTGAGTCAAGATACATAATTCAAGTGGGAAGAATCATCTGTTTGGCATCGTTTTTAATAGAAGGTGTAATAGTTTCAGCATATTGCCTAATTTCCCAAGGATTCCCAAGAAACACCTCCATACAAACTATTATGTATAAAATGAGCTACAAGGATATATTGTACAACACAGGGAATATAGCCAATACTTTATAATAAGTATAAATGGATTATAACCTCTAAAAATTGTGAATCACTATATTGTACACCTGTAACATATAATATTGTACATCAAGTATACTTCAAGAAAAAGCTTTTAAAAACAGAGATACACATTTCAAGACCCCCAAAGCAGAAACATTCCATTCTTTAAATGAAAACATTATAAATAGTATTTTTTTAAATGCAGCATCATTATAACTGTGGTGCTAATGGAATTATATACACTCAGCTATATAAGCAGGGCACACCATGTCCAGCTGGCCTGAGAAGGTGAGGAAATCAAATATTATTCAATGTGATTTAGAGATGTACAAAGATAGCTCTCATAGAGGAAGCTGTTAGCAGGTTTATACCATGTCTAGATTTTTCTTTTCTATTTTTGTATTACAGCATAGTTGTTGATAATCAAGAAAGATTACTTGTTTGCAGGGTGAAGGAAAAGAAGCAGCCAATTACACTGAATCAGAAGTATCATTTGGTAGGGAATAATAACTGATAGGAGTGATGAGTGACCAAGTTTCAACAAAGAATTTTAATGAGAACATTTTCACTCATTCATTCATTCATTATTCATTTTTTCCTTCCAACACCAGGCCCTGATAAGTGTCAGAGAAAAGATAATGAGTAGGGCACAATCCTTCCCTCACAGAACTGCAGTCCATTGAGGGCCATAGATACACATAGCTACTACCTTGAAGTGATGGGCTTTACAAGGACCGGATGAGCAAAGGGCTGTGAATGTCAGAAGGAAAGAGGCCTCTAATGCACCTAGAACTGTGTGACTGTTAAAGTAACCCAGAAGCCAGAGGCCAGCCCCGGTCCCCGCAATGCTGCCATTGTAGCAGCTGCAGAGCCGCCGTTACACCATCGTAGCAACAGCTAGAGAGCAAGGTGAAGCCAGGGCCGGCAACCTCAGTGTTGTGGTTAACAGGTGTTGAAGCAAGTATGAAGAAAATGTTAAGATCAAGCCACAGCCGGGTTTTGAGAGGTAAGAGCTCTATTAAATGCATAAAGAAATAACATGAGCAGGCAATGTTGGTATCTCACTGAAGTTTGAATCCATCTTCAAATTATCAGGATCCCAATACTTTTTCTTTGGTTTTTCTCAGGCTTGACACTTATCTCGGTTATAGCCCTGATTTGGAAAGGATGGACGTGTTGAGAGTTAAATGTTTGGAAGTGAAAGATGAACTTCTGTAAGAATGTGGCTGGAGTTTTGATTAGACCCTCATTGGGAACTTTCTCACCTGCTAATTCCTCACACGCTTTTCATTATTCTTTAAAAATTGTAGTGCCCCATTCATCCATTAAACATATATCAAATGCCTAATGTGAGCTAAACACTGAGGATACAGAGGTGAGCAAGTGCCATCATTCCTCTCTGGGAGTTCCACCTTGATGAGAAGGCAACACTGAATCCCAATATAAGACAATAAATGTGTAAGACATACACTGGAAACACAGTGGAGAGACTGACTGATCTGCTGGAGAACGATGTCACAGCAGACAGCACCTATGAGCTTGGTTCCAAAAGATGGGCAGGAGTTTTTAAATGGAGGATGGCAAAGAGCTTTCCAAAGAGCCTGAGCCAAGATATGAAGGCATGGAATTGCATGAAATGTTCAACAAAGGTGACCAGTTTTAGGTAAGAATTGGAGTGGCAGGAGATGAGCTGGAAAGGCAGGTTGAGACTACTGTACAGAAAAGAGGAAACAAGTAATTGCATTAAAAGCTTTAGCCCCTCTGAACGTGTGGGTTCAGAGATAAGGGGGTTGCTTCTAGTTGACCTTAGATTGGCTTTTGCCTGTTGTCTACCAGCCCAGTCATTTCTCAAAAGTGTTTTGTTTGTTTGTTTTTTTGTGGTATGCGGGCCCCTCACTGTTGTGGCCTGTCCCGCTGCAGAGCACAGGCTCCAGACGCACAGGCTCAGTGGCCATGGCTCATGGGCCCAGCTGCTCCACGGCATGTGGCGTCTTCCCGGACTGGGGCACGAACCCGTGTCCCCTGCATTGGCAGGCGGATTCGCAACACCTGCGCCAGCAGGGAAGCCCTCTCAAAAGTTTTGAAGCAAGCAGAGTGCATATAGAATGTCCCTCTCCCCCACTTCCTCTTCCTCTCCATCCTTCCCAAGAGTACCCTCTGTCTCCAGACTCCTTTCTAGCTTCTTTTACTCTGGTGATCTAACAGAGTCGAACAGCTAGAGACTCCCTTCCTCCTGGCTTTGCTCCAGGCTCAAACAAATTTGATAAACATATTAAAAAACACAGTAGCTTCACTGTGTCACTTCTCAATACAATATAGCTGACTCTTAGCAGAAGTATTCAATGTTTTACATGAATTTTTGGATCTGGCAAGTGCATGCATGTGTGTTTGTGTCTGTGTTTGTGAAGATTTGGGGAGGGAGGAAGCAGGTGCCTTTTGGGCTACTGAAGTCATCACCTGGACTCCCATTTCAGTGAGAGTAAGGAGCTGGTCACATCTAACCAGTTATTGGCTGGTGTGGTTGTGGTCCTGTCACCAATGGTCTGGTGGTGGACAGTGGTGGTTGATTGCAGCTTCAATGTACAAAGTTCACATGTTTAAAATATTTATGATTATAAATTACCTGCAAAAGATGTAATAAACTATTTACACTAGCAAAATAACCATCACCACTACAACAGATTTCATTCATAAAGTTCCACTGCTACCATACGACCCAGCAATCCCACTACTGGGCATATACCCTGAGAAAACCATAATTCAAAAAGAGTCATGTACCAAAATGTTCATTGCAGCTCTATTTACAATAGCCAGGACATGGAAGCAACCTAAGTGTCCATCATCGGGTGAATGGATAAAGAAGATGTGGCACATATATACAATGGAATATTACTCAGCCATAAAAAGAAATGAAATTGAGTTATTTGTAGTGAGGTGGATGGACCTAGAGTCTGTCATACAGAGTAAAGTAAGTCAGAAAGAGAAAAACAAATACCATATGCTAACATATGGAATCTAAGAAAAAAAAAAAGTCATGAAGAACCTAGGGGTAAGACAGGAATGGAGACGCAGACCTACTAGAGAATGGACTTGAGGATGTGGGGATGGGGAATGGTAAGCTGGGACGAAGTGAGAGAGTGGCATGGACATATATACACTACCAAACGTAGGATAGCTAGTGGGAAGCAGCCGCATAGCACAGGGAGATAAGCTCAGTGCTTTGTGACCACCTAGAGGGGTGGGATATGGAAGGTGGGAGGGAGACTCAAGAGGGAGTTGATATGGGGATATATGTATATGTATAGCTGATTCACTTTGTTATAAATCAGAAACTAACACACCATTGTAAAGCAATTATACTCCAATAAAGATGTTTAAAAAAAAAGTTCCACTGTATCTTATGAATCTATAGGCTTCCTGCTTTAAGGCTACTTGGTGTTTAATGAGATGCTTTGGACAAATTAAAGAGAGAAAACATAAATAGACAAAACTGTAAATTATATGACTGTTTTGTTGCCAGAACCAATCAGTGACCTACGAGCAGAAGCATCACTGTCATAGTCGAAACCAAAGGTGTTTCCAGGATCCTACTATTCTTTCTTTCACACACAGCCCATTATAGTAGATATAGATTTCTACTATATTCTCCATTTCCTAAGTGAGGGTTCTAGAAGATATTGGGATGATGAGAGTGTTTAATATTATCAGTATGGATAGGGGAATATAAGTCTATCAGTGCAAGCAAAAAACTGCACTGTGGTAGTAAAGGAAGAGCCATTTGCCTTGCAGTGTGTATAGTCTAAGACTTTCACAGTCTCTGGTGGCAACGTTAGGGGGCAGAAGTAAGAGATGATACTAATAAGCTCTGATCTTGCAGATGCAGAATGCCTGGCCAGGAACTGACTATAAAAGGCTTTGCCAGCTGGGGATCCAAGACTGGCACTTAAATTAAAATGTGAGAACGTCTCTTTTTTACACGACCTCTTTCCTCCCTACAAAGGAACAGAGGGCCTACAGTACTCTTTCCCTAATGCTACTGAGGGGTTTTAGCTTCATGAGCAAAGGGAGATGGAAGTTTTCTTTTAAACCAACATCCTAAGCAGGTCAGCTGGGAACTCTTCTACACCCCCCGGGAAAGGTAAAAATAGTAACATGCTCCCTCGAGGGGACGATGTCAGAAAGCGGGGGTTGCTCTATTATATAGGGCTTCACGACAGCAACATGATCTAGGCTTTGGCTGTGAGGGAATATTTAAAATGCTCATTGCCAAAGGGGATGAGCAACCTCCATGCAGTCATGGGAAACAATTGTTGGAGGCTGGTGAAGTGGAGTCTGGAGAATTTTGAGCATTATCTCTTCTGAGTTGAACTCCTTCCCTCGTCTGATAGTTGCTGTGTACAAAGCAGGTTAGCCCATCACCTTGGGGAAAGGAAAATGTCATTATCCATCTGCAACTTGGACAGGGCTTTTGCATATTAGTACAGAGCTCAACAAGCAGCAAGAGGGTCATTTGTGTTTGGCTTATGTTTGCTGTGTTTCAAAACTAAGGTGAAATCTGGCCTCCGATCCCCGAGGTCTAACTAATCCAGTAATGAACTAAGATAGCTTGATAGGCAATGTTTCCATCCAATTCCCAGACTGTTCTGTTCCAGAAAGATATTTTCTAAGTTGAAAATGGGGTAAATGTAATGCGCCCCACTCAAAAATGAAAAATCTCATTGTAAAATCACCTATAAATGAATTGAGCTGGTGATGCCTTAAAATATTCCTCTGTTCCTAAAGTTATAGTCAAGAGTCTTATTGTCAAGAAGACATGATAGGTTTATTAAATACCCTATAGAATAATATACTTGAAGTGTCTGCCTTATGCAATTTTTCTGTTTAATCTGAGTTGTATATATGCTACTGTAGCTTCATAACATCTGGGCACAGCAATTTTTTTTTTTCCTGCACCTGCAAGGGTAAGTACACACATAAACAAAAAAGAAATTAAATCTTCCGCAGAGGCGGGGAAAAAAAGAACCCAACCAGCCATGAAGCTCAAGGGAGCAGTATGACAAGTGCTGAGCTGTAAACAAGCTTGAGAGGGATTTAATTCTTATGACAAGTGCCAGTGGTGGCATCTCACATGGATGCAGCATATGCACACATTTCAGAGAGGAGCCACACAGGATTTAATGCAAATAGAAAAGAAGAAAAAAAGGAAAAAGCTCTCAGAGCATTAGCTTCTCCTCATCTATAAATAGCCAAGCAAATCAGGATGAGCTAGTGTTGTAATTATCTTGATCTTCAGAATTTTTGCCCCTCAGAAGAGATTTTTAGTCTCCTCCCTGCTCTTTATAATTATAGCTGCTGTTCCAACCTCTGCCAAGTGTTGGTGTTTTCAAAGTGATATTAACCAGGTGGCTGCTCTGCAGCAGAGAAAATTACCAAGTTTCCTTGGTTGGTCCGGTTTTGTCACTTAGGATCCAAATCAAAACTTCAGAGTGCAGCCATTCATCATCTTGTGACAGCCACTTCTTCACTTTGCTTGTGCCTTCTAGACTCTGGCGCTGTGGGGCCCTCCTGCACTCGAGTAAATGACATGACTAAGATACCAAGTATCTGTGTTCCACTTCGCTTAGAATCACAGACACCTGTGTCAGGAGAGGGTTAGAAACCAAGTCTTGTAACAGCCCAGAAGCTCGACCCCTTCCAAATGTGAAATGCCATGTTTGCTGATCCCTATTCTCTTGGTGTGTTTAAGAACTAGAATGCAGGATGGGAAAGGGAAATGGAGAGTGATTCTTAAAAACAGACGGGTAGGATGGGAGACCTTGTTCATTGCCTACCTAATATCTGTCTCCTACATCAAGAGTGGGCAAACTATGGTCACAGGCTAACTCCAGCCCACTGCCTATGTTTATAAATAAAGTTTTATTGAAACACAGCCTCACCATGTATTACCTACAGCTGCTTTCATGCTACAAGGGCAGAACTGAGCCGTTGCAACAGAAACCGTCTGGCCCACAAAACCTAAAATATTTACTGTATAGCCATTTACTGGAAAAGTTTGCTAATCCCTGTCTTATACTAACAGTGCCCCATTTTGATTGTGGCAGCTATATGCCAGTTTTGTTTTTTTTAAAATCACCTTCTTGAAGCTATGGGTAGACACGTGATCCAGTTCTGCCTAATGAGATGTAAGAAAAAGTGAACTTGGTGAGGGTGGGCTCTAGAAAAAACTATTGTTTGTCTAGATTGTAATGGGAAAGCTCCCTGAATCTCTTTCCCCAAAGTCATCTGTCTTTGTGGTATACATTAGCTATTCCCTGTGGTCAATAATAGTGTTATGTGATGGTATAATTCTCTGACTTAACAGATAAACATGGATGAATTTAAGATGTGAGAAGAGGTGGAACCAGGTAGAATTCTCTCCAGCTCTGTATTTGAAGATTTTTTTTGTTCCATCGATTATGAGGAGGTAAAAATCATTTCTAAATGATTTCCCCAGCTCTTCCTGCAAGACTTCTCCTCTCCCTTTTCCCTGCTCTCCTCTTCCTTCTTTCTGCTGTGGTTCCCATGTTTGATATGCAGGGGGATGGTGGTGGTGAGAGAGAGGAAAGTGGGAGGGGCAGGGATTTCATGAAATACTCAGTGCAATGTCTTCCCCTTACCTCCTCATAACTTGATCAAACTGCATCCATTAATGGAGTTTACTCAAAAAGTGATCATCACAGTTACGAAATCAGTCCATGCCAAAACGACAGCTTCAGGGCAGATGCTACCAAAACCATCCCACAGCTTCCCCTGCTTCCTTCTCTGAGTCTCAGTAGGACAGAAAGATTCTGAAAGAAACCCTTGAAATTCCTAATCTTTTCTCATAAAATCCGAACAAACTCCAAAGAGACAAAATGCAGTCAAAGTTTTAATGGAAAATAATATGCCCGATACCTTCCTCCTTTGAATCTTAAAAGTCTACAATCAAATAGCTTATCTTATAGAAGACCCATGTTGATTTTTAAGATACAGAGAGGATAAAGTTCTGGAGTTGAATTTCTATAAATATTTACCAGTAGGAATTTTAAATGAAAAAAAATCTTTAAAAGGATTCTAATGTGGTCATTTGCATGAATGTTTCTATCTGAGAGACATCATTCAGGAAAGCATTAAAAATACTTTGTTTTGGTATTAAGTTTAAACATTATTTGGTCTATTAATGCTATCTTGATTTGGTTGTAAATGGTCTGTACCTGGTTTAACTTTTCATGGTTTTGTCTAAAAAATTATTGTAGACTGGCTACCATGCTTGTGAAGTTTTAAAGAAATATGATTGAATCCATAAGGCACTTGGTGCTTCAAAAGTCACATTTCCACAATTTAAAGCAGCCATTCTTTCCTCTTTGTTCTTTTGGGAATGACATCAGATCCACCAACCCCTTCATCAGAAATAGTTCTAAAACACAGGCATAACTACTGGTACCCCAGCCTCCTCAACATGCATCTCTGAAAATATAAATGGCCAGGCAATATTCCCAAGTTAAAACAAAACAAAACAAAAAACTCTAGACTTTAAAGATTTGAGGTCAGTATGACAAATGTAAACAGACTTTTTACTTGAAAAAATATCTAGCAACTTTGAAGAGCACTAGAACTTGCAACACTGTGAAAGACAGAATTCTGCAGCAGCCCCCAAGATTCCATCCCCCTGGAGTGAACGCCCTGTATATATATCCCCTCCCCTTGACTGCAGGCAGAACCTGTGAATATGATGAGATATTAGATATCAGGTTACTAATAAATAAGTTGACTTTGTTTAATCAAGAGGGAGATTGTGTAGGTGGACCTGACAGATTGGAAGTGTGAGAGGACTTATGGAGAAAACCATGTAGCTAAATTTGAGGGCAGCCTCTAGGAGCTAAGAGCAACTCCTGGCTGACAGCCAGCAAGAAACAGAGGCCTCAGTCCCACAGCTGAAAGGAAATGAATCCTGCCAACAACTTGAATGTGTTTAGAAGAGGCCCCCAACCTCCAGATGAGCCCCCAGCCCTAGCCAACACCTTGATTTCAGCCCAGTGGGATCCTGAGCAAAGAATCCAGTTTACTTATGCTTAGACTCCTAACCCAGAGAAATAATAAATTTGTGTTGTTTTAAACAGCTAAGTAAGTTTGTGGTAATTTGTTATGCAGCAATAGAAAACTAATACAATCACAAAAAGAACCCTATCTCTGATAATGCTTACAGCTATGGGACTCCATATCCTGTTGTGGGGAGGAGATGTCTCTCTTTATAACTTTCCTGCTGAGATGGATGGTCTGTTGACTGGATGTTGTACTTGGCAAGAATCACACAGGAATAATATTCCATTGTATATATGTGCCACATCTTCTTTATCCATTCATCTGTTGATGGACACTTAGGTTGCTTCCATGTCCTGGCTATTGTAAACAGAGCTGCAATGAACATTTTGGTACATGACTCTTTTTGAATTATGGTTTTCTTGGGGTATATGCCCAGGAGTGGGATTGCTGGGTCATATGGTAGTTCTATTTTTAGTTTTTTAAGGAACCCCCATACTGTTCTCTATAGTGGCTGTGTTAATTTACATTCCCACCAACAGTGCACAAGGGTTCCCTTTTCTCCATACTCTCTCCAGCATTTATTGTTTGTAGATTTTTTTTTTTTTTTTTTTTTTTTTTTTTTTTTTTTTTTTTTTTTTTTTTTTTGCGGTATGCGGGCCTCTCACTGTTGTGGCCTCTCCTGTTGTGGAGCACAGGCTCCGGACGCGCAGGCCCAGCGGCCATGGCTCACGGGCTCAGTTGCTCCGCGGCATGTGGGATCTTCCCGGACCAGGGCACGAACCCGTGTCTCCTGCATCGGCAGGCGGATTCTCAACCACTGCGCCACCAGGGAAGCCCTGTTTGTAGATTTTTTGATGATGGCCATTCTGACTGGTGTGAGGTGATACCTCATTGTAGTTTTGATTTGCATTTCTCTAATGATTAGTGATGTCGAGTGTCCTTTCATGTGTTTGTTGGTAATCTGTATATCTTCTTTGGAGAAATATCTGTTTAGGTCTTCTGCCCATTTTTGCATTGGGTTGTTTGGTTTTTTGATATTGAGCTGCATGAGCTGCTTGTAAATTTTGGAGATTAATCCTTTGTTGGTTGCTTCATTTGCACATATTTTCTCCCATTCTGAGGGTTGTCTTTTCATCTTGTTTATGTTTTCCTTTGCTGTGCAAAAGCTCTGAAGTTTCATTAGGTCCCATTTTTGTTTTTATTTCCCTTTCTCTAGAAGGTGGGTCAAAAAGGATCTTGCTGTGATTTATGTCATAGAGTGTTCTGTCTGTTTTTCTCTAAGAGGTTTATAGCCTCTGGTCTTACATTTAGGTCTTTAATCCATTTTCAGTTTATTTTTGTGTATGGTGTTAGGGAGTGTTCTATTTTCATTCTTTTACATGTAGCTGTCCAGTTTTCCCAGCACCACTTATTGAAGAGGCTGTCTTTTCTCCATTGTATATTCTTGCCTATTTTATCAAAGATAAGGTGACCATAGGTGGTTGGGTTTATCTCTGGGCTTTCTATCCTGTTCCATTGATCTGTAGTTCTGTTTTTGTGCCAGTACCATACTGTCTTGATTGCTGTAGCTTTGTAGTATAGTCTGAAGTCTGAGAGCCTGATTCCTCCAGCTCTGTTTTTCTTTCTCAAGATTGCTTTGGCTATTCAGGGTCTTTTGTGTTTCCATACAAATTGTGAAATTTTTTGTTCTAGTTCTGTGAAAAATACCATTGGTAGTTTGATAAGGAGTGCATTGAATATGTAGATTGCTTTGGGTTGTATAGTCAGTTTCACAATGTTGATTCTTCCAATCCAAGAACATGGTATTTCTCTCCATCAGTTTGTATCCTCTTTAATTTCTTTCATCAGTGTCTTATAATTTTCTGCATACAGGTCTGTTGTCTCCCTAGTTAGGTTTACTCCTAGCCATGAAAAGAAACGAAATTGAGTTATTTGTAGTGAGGTGGATGTACCTAGAGATGTCATACAGAGTGAAGTCAGAAAGAGAAAAACAAATACCATCTGCTAACACATATATATGGAATCTAAAAAAAAAAAAAAAAAAGGTTCTGAAGAACCTAGGGGCAGGACAGGAGGAGTAAAGATGCAGACATAGAGAATGGACTTGAGGACACAGGGAGGGGGAAGGGTAAGCTGGGACAAAGTGAGAGAGTGGCATGGACATATATACACTACCAAATGCAAAATAGCTAGTGGGAAGCAGCTGCATAGCACAGGGAGATCAGCGGGGTGGGATGGGGAGGGTGGGAGAGAGACCCAAGCGGGAGGAGATATGGGGATATATATATATATATGTATAGCTTCTTTTGTTATAAAGAAGAAGCTAACACACCATTGTGGAGCAGTTATACTCCAATAAAGATGTTAAAAAAATGAAAACGAATATAACCTAGAAATTATTAGTCATAAACAAAATGCTTTCATTTTCTGGTCTTGTCTATTCCCAATAATAATAGCATTTATTGAAAAAAAAGAATCACACAGGAGTTCATAAGGATGGCTTGATCAATAGTAAAATTAGTTGATTAATCAATTTATTTATTTGAAAAATATTTGAGCACCTACCACATGCCAGGCATGCTTCCAGGCTCCATTTTATATGATTGTCTTATATGATGGTGCTCATTTTTTTCTGTTTTCTCCTCTAGATACTATCTCCACTTGTTTCTGTATCTTAGGAGGCTGAATTTTAGGGCCTTCCATGTGCTCTGGATTCAGCTAATGGAACAAACCAGCAGGAAGATGCAAGTGTAGAAAGAAAATGAAGTCAGGAAACTTATTTCCCTGGATTTTTCCCTAATAGGCTACTTAGAGTTAGTTGCAACCCCCAGCACTTGTTGGTGTTCCTCTCCTAGGCTTCTCTCTTTTGGAGCAGCCCCCTCCCCTCCTCCCAGCCCCGGGCTGGTAAGAGCTCCCCACTATTGCTAGCCTTGGCATACTGCACCCTCCCTGTTGGTATACCTAATACTGGCCACACCATTGTAAACAATTCCCTTATCAAACTCTCTTCATTTCTCTGATGTTTGCTCTTTCCTACCAAGAAAGACCCTGAGGATACAGCACTAATAATCCCCCCACTAAAACTTGATATTTAGAACCAGTGGGTCAGGGGACATGGATGGCAATCTCAGTTCATCGTCTACTTAATGGAAGGAACATGGTCTTTCAGGGACATGTTTCTTTATCTGTATAATGAGAGAAGAGGGTTAAAGTATTTCTAAGGTTTCTATTAGGTTTATGATATTGGTAAGTGGGTTGTAAAACACATTATGTGATATTCAGAGAAAACGTAATATATTTATCTGTGACTAATCTGGACTTCCTCGTGTTTCTCAACCCATGCATGGATCATGTAACCAAATATAGTTAGAGAAATTATATTCAGGCCAATCTAATGAAATAATAGAACTAACCCTGTAGATAACACTCACTCTTTCCAGGTAAAAATGCTCAGCCTCTTAAATTTCTTCATTTAGTCTTTAGTCCCTATTCCACCTTCTCTCCAGGACAGTTTCTGGGTGTATAGAGGGAGGGGAGTGGCTTATGTTATATGACCTTATGACGAAGGAAAGGAGTCAGCTTCTTAGATTTTCTTGGTATCCTCTGGCTCCTCTGATCTCCAAGGTACCATCTCTTGTTTGCCTCATTGCAGCCTGTCCTGAAACCTTTCATAAGGTCTAGGGGAGGGGTTGGCAAACTTTTCCCATAAAGGGCCACATAGTAAATATTTTAGGCTTTGTGGACCTTACAGTCTCTGTTATAATTACCTAGCTCTGCAGCTCAAAAGCAGCCATAGACAACATATAAACAATTGGGCATTTACCTTATTTACAAAATCGGCCAGCAGGTTGGATTTGACCCACGGACCATAGTTTGCTGACCCCTTGGCTGACTCAGCTTCCCCGAACTCTCACTCTCGTAGACCCTGCCTTTTGCATGCTTACCACTCAGGGCTCAACTGGCTCCATCTGGAACCCTGGCCTGAGGGGTCCACTCCAAGTCTCTGCTGTGAGGTCATCTCACCACCTCCAGGGGTAGCCCTTAAGGCCCTCGACTCAGAACCAGGGCACACGGGAACAAAGGCTCTAGTTTCTTTCTGTTGTACCCCTCCCTACGTTGTATATGCCCCTCAGTTTAGTTGGTGTTTCCATAACCACCCTGTCTTAAAGCTTTGCCCCAAGAAGAGAGAAAAAAGTAAGAACTCTGGAGTCCACTGTCTCTGGTTCCCTTCTTCTCACTATCCCTTAGGGTCAGAAGGGTCAGGTTTTGTTTTTTTTTTTCCTGACCTATATTTTTACTCTTATCACAGAACAATAAGCTTTCTGGTCTAGCTGCCTTAGTGGAAGGAGTCTCTTCTCTCTAATATGAGAGAACTCTTTGAGTTGGTGCTTCCATACTTAATTCTTAACATGTTTAAGGGGAAATAAAGGAATTTTGAAAATCTTGTCTTGAGAAAATAATCTGTTTGCGGACTAACATCTTTCTGCAAAATTCTCTTTTAAATATTAAAAGCTGGGTATTAACTCTTTCATTCTCCTTATATGCTTTTTGGAGCCACCACTACCAGTAAACATACAAATGTCTTTAGTGGAAGTACAAGACTGGGGGGAAAGTCCTGTATTCAGGAAAACAAACGAGAAAAGCACATTCATGCTTTTTTTCTAAAGCTTACAAGTGAAAGGAGAAGCAAAATGCGGCAGCTGTGGAAGAGTCGCCAGAAAAGCAGCCTCGTTCCTAAATAGTTGTTTTATCTTTTATTCAAATCAGTATTGATCATTCACCTTATTTAGCACATGGGGCTCCAAATGACTCTGGGCTGTTTATTCTCCAATATACTCTCAAAAGACTAACTTTCCTGCCCAAGGATGTCAGAAGCATGTGCTGGTGTCTCTGAGGCACTTCCTGAAAGAGAGGTGTGGAATGGATGCGAGAACTTATGCTTTAGGGTCTTACAGGACCACGTTCCCATCTCTGCTTTGCCCTTCAGTTGCTATGAAATCATGGACTAGTTTTTTACTGTTTCTGAGTCTCATGTTTCTTATTTCTAAAATTAGCTTTGTGATATGTAATGTTATATAACAGACTAGAATAGGGCCTGATTTTATGGTACATGTTCACTACATGGACTTTGATAGCTAAAGCTATTATCAGGAGCAGTCAAAGATGTCTTTAATTCAGTCATATTAGTGGATAGTCACAACTCTGTTTTGTAATCGCTGTGTCTTTGTAAAGGATTTTTAGCAAGTTGAATTCAACTTGGATTGAATTGGACAGTGTCTACATAAATCTCTGCTACATTTGACTGTTTCTTCACTCATTACAGGTGACCTCCAGTGGAGGAAAGCAGTGATAGGTTGGTTGGTACTGGATTTCAAGTACATTTAATGACAAGAATTACACATAATTGTCTTTTCTTTAAAAATTTTTTGCCTTTATATTTAAAAAATCATACTTCTTGGTTGGCAAAGAATAAACACACCAGCAGAACACACCACTTTAACTGACCAAACTGACATTTAGACCCTGTAGTTCATGCAAGAAAGGTGTGGGTTTCAGATACGTATAAGCAATTCAATAGTTGTAAGGGTTTAGTTCCATTTGTCTCTTTTGCAACAAACAGACAAGAAAAACTTGTCTCCCCTGACCCCTGTCTTTTGGCTTTACTCAAAATACTTACTGGGAAATGAAATGTTAAATGAGGTCAAATAATAAATAGGTACAGAACTGTTTAAAAGTCAATACCAATTGTTACATTTCCCACAACAACTTCACACCAGAAAATAATTAGATTTGGTACCAAGTTCACTGATGCTGAGTCTTACTCCACTGATTCCTATTCTCTGTGGAGAGGCAGACTCTGTTATTGCCTGAAGACTGTTTTATGGATTTTAGTTTTTTAATTCCCATGAGAGAGTTCAAATGGCCACAGCTGCTGGGCTTATCAAAGTGTAGCTGCAGACATCTGTGCTGTGTTTCCTGCTGTTTTTGATATTCCCTATGCTTATTTAAATGTACTGTGACTGACCTTTAGCCCAATCAGTTTAACTTTACATTGAGAGTTTATTGGGGATAGTGGAGGTGGGGAGAAGAGTGAGTTTCATGATGAAAACTCATGTGAGGAGGTAAAAAGGCATCTTTGGAGAGACCCTTTGTCTATGAAAATGAGGAAGTAGATCAAAGAGAAGAAAAAATTAAACGCACAAAGGCTACCCAGGTAAAAACTCCATAATGAGAATGGAAGAACTGTGGAAAGCAGGAAATAAATTTGAGAAATTAATAACACGTGCTTGGTCCATCCTATGCCGGTTCTCTTTCCTTTGACCTTTGGCATTTCCTCTGCTGCTCTCCTGGCTGCCTATGCCTGGCCCAGGGACACTTTCCCTAACTTCCCCTTTCTTCCTGCCCTGTCCTTAATCCTCATTAGGATGCACTTCCTCTGCATCCCTGGCCCAGGTAATGGGAATGCTAATGTGATGGTCTGATAATAGGTGTAAGTATGTTGGTATCTGCAATTTAGCTTCAGTCTGCATAACACTACACATTGGTGTTTCACAACACTTCTTTAAGAGGGTCTCTTAAAGATAGACGCTCATTAGGAATCTACGCATATTGCCACGATGGAGCATCCAATCATTCATTCAATTACAGTTATAGGAAGGCTGTGTTTTTTAGGCATGTTCCGAGGATGCCAAAATAAGACAGACTTGTCCTTAAGGAGCTCGTAATCTAATCCAGAAGAAACACGTGAGCAAACAATTGCAATGCCATGTGACGAGTGCCCCAGTAGTTACATGGGTGGGGGAAGAGCAGGTGAACGAGGAGAAAAGGCAAAAAGGTGTTCACAGAGGAGGTCATGTTGAATGAATAGGAGTTTGCTGGCTGGACAAATAGGGAAAAAGCATCCCAAGCATTGGAAGTAGCCAGTGCAAAGACACAGAGGAATGAAATAATCTAGTGCCTCTATATGGAGCAGATAGATAGAAGTTCAATGAGGTTGAAGGGAGCAGGGGTCAGATGATGAAAACTTTTGAATGTATTACTAAGGATCTTGGGTATTATTTTATAGATGATGGGCAAGTTGAGGAATTCCTGACACCTTTGGACCTTGAAGCAATAGAGATTTGTCCCAGGCCAGGTTAGTGCTCTGCACTGTCCCTTTCTTCCTTTCAATAGGCTTGCTTCCCCTCAGGTTCCAAGAGCTGAGTTAGTCACACTCTGGTTCATGGCACTCTGTTGACATGGGTCTATGCACAGCCCCTCATTTATTTCATTATGTTATATTTTAATTTTTATTTCATTTTCCCCCTTCAACCATGATCCCTACACCCATTCCTTCCTTCCCACAGAGGCCTCTAGTCTGGTGGATTTGGCAGATGTCCTCAGATATTTATGTATCCTTGTAGCTTATGTTGTGCTCTTTTGTATGTTTTTTTTTTCCTGTTGTATTTATTTATTTATTTATGTTAGCACGTAAAAACGATTTAAAATTTTTATTTTATATTGGAGCATAGTTGATGAACAATGTTGTGTTAGTTTCAGGTGTACAGCAAAGTGATTCAGTTATATGTATACATGTATCTATTCTTTTTCAAATTCATTTCCCATTTAGGTTATTACAGAGTATTGAGCAGAGTTCCTTGTGCTTTTCGTATGTGTTTTTAATTCACACAAACAGTATTGTGATGTAACTTTTTTTCATTCAGCACTATGTTTTATAACCTATCTTATGGCTATATGTATACTTGAATTATTACTTCCTACTCCTGCATAATATCCCACAGAATCTATTCACATTTCCTGATCCCTTCTGCTAAAGTTGAACAAGAAGTTCACTGCCCTCTAGAACAAACAATGCAGCAATAAACATCCTCCTATATGTCCCTTATGGATCTGAGTAGGAATGTTTTTAGGTTATGTAATCAAGAGTGGGATTGTAGGTATGAGCTGTGTGTATCTTTGGTTTACCAATTTGGCAGATTGCTCTCCAGAACAGCTATACTAGTTTACACTCCAACTAATTATACATTAGAGTACCATGTCCCTTCATCCTCACCAACATATAGTATTTTCTGTATTTGTAATTTTTACCAAACTCAAATTTGTCAAGTGGTACCTTATTTTAATATAGGTGTTTCTCTGACTGCTAATGTGGTTGAGCATCTCTTCAATGATTTGGTAATTGTTCAGATTTCCCTTTATGTGAATTATTCACTTATATACTTTCCCTATTTTGCTCCTGGGTTTCGTTTCCTTTTCTTATTTATTTTCAGGTATTCCTCATGTATTGAGATATTAATCCCTTGGCTTCTTCAATCATTGCAAACGTCTTTTCCCATGGTGTCACCTGTTAATTTTGTCCACAGTGTTCTTCATCCAATAGAAATACTCAATTTTGATAAAGACAAAACCATCAGGGTTTTTCTTTAACTTACGACATATACTTTTAGGCCTTGTTTAAAGAAGTTCTCTTCAACCCTCAAGTGGACAAAGATACTCTCACATTTTCTTCTTTTGGCTATATAGTTTTAATCTTTTATACTTAGGACTCCTTGATCTGAAGTTCACTTTTGTGTATGGTGTAAAGGAGGGATCTAGATTTGTTTTTCTCCAAAGAGCAAAAAATTACCCCAACTCTGAGTACTAAGTAATCCATTTTTTTCCCACCGATATGTCACCTTTTTCATTTACCGAGTACTCATACGTCCGTGGGTCGATTTCTGAGGACTCTATTTTGTTTCATTGTTCTTTTTGTCTATTTCTATAGCGTTACCACAATGCTTTTTAAAAAATATCTCTTGTTTCTGATAGGGTAAATGTCCCTCAACCCCATTCTTCTTTTTCAAAACTGGTGATGTTATCTGTGGACTTGTATTCTTCCATATAAATTTTGGAATGTTTGCAAATCTCCTCAAAAATTGCTGCTGAAATTTAAATTGGGATTCCTTTGCATTTATGGGTTAATTTGGGGAGAACTTATTTTTAAAACAAGTAAGTCAGGACTTCCCTGGTGGCTCAGTGGTTAGGACTTTGCCTGCCAATGCAGGGGACATGGATTCAAGCCCTGGTCTGGGAAGATCCCACATGCTGCGGAGCACCTAAGCCCGTGCACCACAACTGCTGGGCCTGCACTCTAGAGTCCACGCGCCGCAACTGCTGAGCCTGTGTGCCACAACTACTGAGCCCGCGCACCTAGACCCCATGCTCCTCAACAAGAGAAGCCACTGCTGTGAGAGGCCCACTTACCACAATGAAGTGTGGGCCCTGCTCGCTACAACTAGAGGGAGCCCACGAGCAGCAATGAGGACTCAATGCAGCCATAAATAAATACATAAATAAATAACAAGTCATTTCATCCATTAACATGAAAAATCTCTACATTTATTCAGGGTCTTTTTAATACCCTTTTAAAGTTCTAGATTTTTCTCCATTGACGTCTTATGCATGCTTTATTATTTAATTCCTAGATATTATATAGCTGTTGTTATTGTGAGCAGTGCCATTTAAAAAAAATAAATTTATTTATTTATTTTTAAAATTTTTGGCTGTATTGGGTCTTTGTTGCTGTGTGCGGGCTTTCTCTAGTTGCGGTGAGCGGGGGCTACTCTTTGTTGTGGTGTGCAGGCTTCTCATTGCGGTGGCTTCTCTTGTTGAGGAGCATGGGCTCTAGGCACACGGGCTTCAGTAGTTCTGGCATGTGGGCTCAGTAGTTGTGGCTCGCGGGCTCTAGAGCGCAACCTCAGTAGTTGTGGCACATGGGCTTAGTTGCTCCGTGGCAGGTGGGATCTTCCTGGACAAGGGCTCGAACCCATGTCTCCTGCTTTGGCAGGCAGATTCTTAACCACTGCACCACCAGGGAAGTCCCAGTAGTGCCATTTTTAAAATTACATTTTCTCTTTAATTGCAATTAGTGTAATGAAACCACTAGCTCTCTTATTCTGACCGGTTGTTGGTTTTGAGGGTTTACCAAGTAGGGAATCATGGTATCAGCAAAAAATGACATAATAAAGTCTCTTCCCTCTTAAAACTTTTAGTTCTTGCTTCCTTTTCTGTGTTATTGCACTGTCCACGACTTCCAAAATCATACAGAACACGAGTAGTGATAGCTGTTTTCTTGCCTCGTTCCTGCTTTTAAGATGGCTACATTTAGAGTTACTCTAGTAAAGTAGGAAGCATGCTGCAGGTAGCAATACAGAGCCTTTAACAAGTTCCAGACATTCCCTTCTATTCCTAGTTATCTGAGAGTTTATATTTTTATATGACAAATAGAGGTCGACTTTTTTCAAATGCTATTTAGGCTTCTATGAGATAGTTGTGTATTTTTTTCCTTTTTTGTTCATTAATGTGGTGATTTACATGGACAGATTTTCTGTTATAAAACCGTCCTTTATCCCTAGGATAAGTCCTATTTCATTATAATATATTATTCCTTAAAAACTCTGCCAGGTTCTGTTAGCTATTTTTTTTTTTTAGGATTTCACATCTATTTTCATATATGAAATGGTTATAATTTTCTTTTACTACCATCATTTTGTATTGGAATACAGGTTATACTGACTTTATAAAGTGAGTTGACTAACTTTCTCTCTTTTTCTACTTTCTGTAACAACCTACATATGGTAGAAATTACATATCTCTAGAATATTTGGTAGAATTTACTTGTAAAACAGTCTGGGGCTCGGGGATTTTTATTCTTTTCATGAAAAGGTGAATTCTTATTTTTCCAATTTCACTAGCGGTTTTAGCCTATTCACACTTTAGATTTCATCTTGTATTAATTTTTGGCATTTGTATACTTTCAAAGACATTTATTTATTTTGTCTAGGTTTTCAAATATATTGGTTATGTATATATGTGTGTAAAATTCTAAATTTCTAATTTCTTTCTGTATTTTGTTTATTTGCAATTTCTCTCTCTCACTTTTTTCCCCTTTAACATTCTCGCCAGAAGCTGTACTGTATTATTGATCTTATAAAAAAAATTCAGGTCTTAATTTAGCTAAACTTCTCTATATTTTTGGTGTTGCTGCTATTCTGTATTTTATTGATTTTAATCTTATGTTTATTATTTCCTTCCTTTGTATATCTTTGGCTATCTCTGTTGTTCATTTTCCAATTTCCTGATGTAAGCACTTAGCTCATTAGTTTTAAATCTTTCTTGTTTTCTGATAGATATGTTTATTAAATCTATAAATTTCCTTCTACGTAGTGATTTAGCATGTCCTACAGATTTTGACTGGTATATTTTTAATACTATCTAATTTTAAGTTTCCTCTTTAAACAAGCGGTTTTGGTACATATTTTTTAGTTTCCAGACAAGTACATTTTAATATTTTTTTCTTGTTACTGATTTCTTATTTTATTACATACAGTCAGGTAACACTGCATCATTTGATTCTTTGGAATTTATTGTGGCTTCCTCTGTGTACTGTTACACAGTTGCTTTGTGTAAATGTTTTGTACGTGCTTGAAAAGAAATGTATTCTCTCGTAAGGATAATAAATAGATACACGATAGATAGGTAGAAAGACACAAGTTCTTAATTTTGTTCTTTAAATTTATCTTCTTTATATTTGATTTTTAAAAATCTGAATGAAGTTGGCCATATGGACTTCAAATTTCCTAATCCAAGGTTGAGTGAGTGTCAATGAAACAAGATTGGGCATGAGCTGCGTGATGGAGGAGGGAATTTTTTTCACCCTCTGTGTCCAATTTGACTGTACTATGCTAATAACTTATTTTTATAGAGACGTGTTTTATTGGCAGTGGTTGTAAGAAGAGTGGAGAATGGGGAAAGGAAATGAATGAGGTTTGGATGAATGCCTCCCCACAGTGGAAGGAGAATTAAAGAAAGTTGCTCCGATTTGCTCTAATTTGGGCCCTGTGGATGGCTTAAAACCTGGAGAAAGGTAATGTATGTATGTATGTGTGAGTGTGAGTGTGTGTGTGTGTGTGTGTGTGTGTGTGTGTAGGTGCAGGTACCTTTAATGAACTGGAACATTTGGGCACCAAACTGCTTTGCTTTGGGACATCTTGGATGGAGGGGAAACACAAAGAAGAGAGAACACTTTGGTATCACCTCCAAACTGCTCCTTCCTGAACAAAACAAGAAAGCTCTATGCTGTGATTAGCAGGAGTAGGTAATTATTTTGGAATCACTTTTTTTCATAATTCTTGCTCTGTGTGAACAAATCTCAAAATTACCATAAATGTAGATGGGAGTTACACATTAATGCAGCCATCGGGTCTGAGACTAATATTTGTTTATGCATGTGAGCTCCCCTGGGGCTTTCAGAAATATTTTGGGAAGTGGACTTTGTAAAAGACTGGATAATCAAGCAGCAGAAGAGCTCAGGGCCATTGGATTTGGGCCATTAAAGAGTTAAAATGACAATTTGTACTCACAGATAGTGACATACTAATTTTTATATGTGTGTGTCTTTGTGTGTGTGTATTACCAGATTATATGTATTTGGAAAAATATAATATATATAAGCACATATATAACATTTTCCACAACTAGCATACAGCTTTGTAAACCTGCTTCATCCATTCAACCATATGTCATTGATGTGATATAACAGTCAATAAAAATATTACTAGTAATCCACAGTTGGGAAGAATTAATACATTTGAAAATTTGAGGAATTCACCCACTACTGGCTTGTCTGATCAGGCCAAATTTATTTAGCAAGGTAGTATCCAAACATTTAAGTATGCAAATATATAAAGCCAAGTGAGAGATCATTTAATTCCTTTATTGTCTTACAGTGAAAGAGAGCAAATGAGCAAGTTGATGGCTTTATGCCAATTATTTTTACTATGATTTCTTTTATGCTAAGGTATAGCTGAAGGCAAGCCCTCCAATTCTAGCATGAACATGCAGCAGCAATAACATGAATATTTCAGGGGCTATAAGATTCTTTTCATGGGTTATGGTTGGAAATAAAGAATTTAAGTTACAACTGCTTTGGCAAATGTCATAAGCAACTGGGACTAAATGTAAGAGTGTGTGTAGCCTCAACCCCAGACTTGCTTTAAAAGACCCAAGTTCAGGACTTCCCTGGTGGTTCAGTGGTTAAGACTCCACGCTCCCAATGCAGGGGGGATGGGAACTAAAATCCCGCATGCCACATGGCGCGGCCAATAATAAATAAATAAAAAAGACAAAGACCCAAGTTCTGGGTGTTCAAGGCTCTCCACAATGGCACCCCCTTTCTTTCTAGATTCATCTTTTACCACTCACCCCACTTAAAGCAGCTCCACACCTCCTTCCAGTCACACAGACTTACTTAACAGGACATGTATTTTCACATTGAAGGAATATGGCCTAAGGACTATCTTCAAATATCAAAGCCAGCAACCCTGCAGTACAATAGTGGCAACACCAAGGAACCCAGATGACTGAGGCTGACTGGCTGAGTCCCACAGAACAGTGGGTTTACCTGGCTTAGGTAATAACCCCCAGCATGACAGCTACATTTCCTCCAGTCCTCTACCAGACTGCAGGCTTACCTTCATGCAGTCCTCTTGAAGACTGTGTCTATTGGTTGCAACAGTGACCACAACAGGGACCACATAAAGATACTCTCCCTTTCCAAATGACAGCTTGTTGGGAACATCCATTCACACTGAAAGGGAGACATTATTAATCTTGAGGAGAATTAACCAATCAGAGTATTTAACCTATTTGTGTAAGGGTGGTTTTTCCCATTCCCGGAAAAAAAAAAAAGTAGAGTATTTCTGTGTTTAAAGCACATCAAGAATTAACGAACCTCATTCTCTTTTTCTTACCCAAGGCACATCACTGCTTAAAAGCACAAAGTGCTGACCAAGC
Source organism: Kogia breviceps (assembly GCF_026419965.1). Taxonomy (NCBI): domain Eukaryota; kingdom Metazoa; phylum Chordata; class Mammalia; order Artiodactyla; family Physeteridae; genus Kogia; species Kogia breviceps. The sequence goes on from NC_081312.1 coordinate 144,752,300, forward strand.
CAGTGGTTTCAGAGCCCGGGGCCTCCACACAGCATTTTAAAGACTCATCCTCATAATAACTTACTATTTTAATGATAGTCCTGGTAACATATGGTGAATGGAAAACACTTTCTGTAGATTAAGCAACATAGTTCCCATTAATGGTTTACTATACTTGAGACCTTAAAGAGATTTAAGTAACTGTTCATTTGGTGCAGTTTCTGCTGAATTATTTAAAACGCCTCCTTACTGCTTTAACTTTGAATCTGCATTAGAAAGTATAATGCCAATTAGGATTCCTCCATTGCTTCAAATGCTCTAAAAATAAATACAAGCTAAATCCCACCCCCAAATACATTTCTCTCATTACACTGTGAGCTATCATCTTGAGCTTAGGCAAAATAAATAAACAACACACAAAGTCTGTGAAAGGAGAGAGCCAGAAAATTAGGAAATAATTAAGGTAACAAAAATTAAAGTCTAATGGACGGCTTTTTGGCAGTGGCAAAGATACATGGTTCAGAGTTGTACACTTAGGTAAAAAAAAGCATTTACATTTGACTAGTACAAGTTCCAGAATTACATAATCTAAAACATAAATGTAAGTACTTACACTTATATAAAACCAGAAATGAAAGATATTGGTTCAGTTGACTGATCTGAACTTTATTTACTGTGATAAAAGTGAAAATGAGATGCAAGGCAAAACTTTGGCTGACCATATTTTATTTTTGTTTATTTTTGCAAAGCTGAGTATTTCTCTTGCTTCCCCTCACCCACCTGCACCACTTTCTTCTCATGATATGAAGCTTAGGTGTTAACTTTAAGCCTCCATCAGATAAGTTTCCCAAAGTAGACCCAAACTGTTTCATATTCCTCATATACACTTCTTTGGCTCCCAAGAAACCTTTCTACAGGCCACTTCTCCTACCTGGAATGTCTGTCCCTTGCTGCCTCACGTCCCTTCCTCTCCATTCAAAGCACTACTTAAGGAAGCGCTTCCACAAAAGAGTTCTCAACTAATCCCATCTGGTGCCAGGCATTCTTCTCTCTCTATAAGGATTGTGCCCTATATCCTTGTACACGCCAATTCTCCTAAAATAGTTTGCAAATATGGTTTTGCCTTACTTTTGTTACCACACATTTTCACCTGGATACATCTCAGCTGATTGGTACACTGTCTTCCTCACAGTTACTGTTTAGGACCTGTTCCTGCTGGACCACTGGAGGCTTAGAATATCAGTTTGAACCAGAGTGCCATCTACTGGTGGGAAAGCTATAATACATCAACATGACTACTTTCTGCCCAGTGTACACACACACACACACACACACACACACACACACACACACACACACACACACACACACACACACACACACACCAGTTCTCAGTTTGATTAAAGAATAAGGAATATGCTATATCAAATCGAAACTTTACTCCCACCTTTAGTAATATCTATGTATTCAAGAATAAATGACAATGAAATAAGAAAAGATCCCCATTTGGATCCTCTAAATGAACCTGTCATCTTCAAAAGATGGGTGTGAATTTTAGACTATGTCCCCCTGCTGTTTTGTAACTTTTTCCTTCTATTTATTAAAAAGATTATATATGAAATGAGGAACTGGAGCAATATACAATAAAACGTCTGAATGCCATTAAGTTTCTATGGAAACGGCACTGTTTTATGAGGAAGACTAATTTTTGTTTTTGTGTTACTCCAAGAATTTAGGCCTTCTGTAAGGTGAGCCATCCGTCCAGGACTGACCATATCTTTGAGTCATGAGTCTCTGAGTGCGTGATTTCTCAGCACATTATGGAAGGAGTACATAAAAGCACAAAATGAGAAATATTTAGACCCTATTTATCAGGCTAACATTTTAGCCTAGTAAATAATTCCTCAAACCCTTTAATAATGCCAATCTTTCTACTCACTATAAAGCACACCACATTGTGGGTGAATTTAAATTGCACAGAAATGAGTCTGTAAATTAAGAGAAAACTTTTCTTTCCCCACACAGAGGCTGATTTAGATAGCATGGGATCATTAGTGACAAAACAGATGCCCCCATCTGTAACCCAGAGACAGCTCTCAGCTGTACAGAGATCCTTTCGTTTCCTACAGAGAGGTGAACTCAAAACTTGTCACTGATTTTTGCACCCTCTTAATCTTCCTGTTTATTCTGTGCTTCATTAAAGTCAATCTCCACGGGGCAGGCTGTCATCCGAGCTCGGCCTGTCCTGCTGTCTGCTCTCTCCAGAGAGCATCCTTCATCCTGATAAACGGGCTATGAGCTGAGCACGTGACTTCTTAAAGTAAATAGATTACAGAGAGCTGCTCCTTCCACACTCGCTCAACAGAATTTGATAAGCAGGAGCTCTGACGTGGGCATCACGGCGGAGACAATGCTTTCCCAAAAGATGGGGTTTCAGATTTACTGTTGTAAAATGAGATAGAGGATATTTATCTTTATCACTGTGTCATACCATCCGTTTAAGACTGCATTAGCTAATGTTGTTTATCTGCCAAGTGCCTCCCTCAGGATTTGGCATCATTATAGGATGTCTGCTGCGTGCCAGGCTCTGCGCTAGGCACTGGACACATAAAGATACTTAGAGGGAGGGACAGTGATGGCCATGGTGGGAAACACAGCGAAGCTCCATAGGAAGCCAGAAAGTATGCTACTATTACAACGCCAGTCCATGTTCTGAGCTCAGGGTGTGCCTGTTTGTTGGACTCACAGACCATGTTATCCCGGAGCAACTGTTATATCTGCATGAAAAAGCAGCAGTGGGGCCCATGACTGGCTTCTAGGCAGCTCTGCTTCTACCCTGACTCATGCTGACAGATAAAGCAGCAAACCTACCCCGAGGGTGCATGGCTCCTTCCTACCTAGGAAACCAGACGCAGACCAGACTCTGGAGAAGGAAAGTCTCATCTCTCAGAGAGGAGGCTTAGAGGCATCTTGGATGCCTGAGCTGAGGATAGTTGTGTTCCCGTGACCACCAGTGGAGCACTGGAATCACTTCCCAATACCTGGACGATGAGAACTGTGAAAAAGACACCCCATGTGTCATGGCAAGGGTAAAGGTATGGGCAGACCCATACCTTTGGAAGCTTTTCTTGCCCTGGATGGCCAGGGCAAGAAGTTCACTTGTACTGAGCTAAGAAGCAGGATGAGTTCAAGGGAGACTGTCAGCCACCCCACCTCAGTTTTCCCATGGTCTGAGTAGGAGAAATCAAATCCAAGAAGGGTCCTGATGATTGGCGCTTCTTAATAATGATTGCAACTTCTGCCTGGGAGGCTTGAAGATCAACAAGAAGACAGGACTCCAAGGTGATGGTGTCCTGCTCCACCAGGGGCTGCTCTGGGCTCCCGACTTGCCTCTAGTTTACTTGGTGATAATAGCAGCAGTGAAGAGCCTGCATGGGCAAGGCATCAAGGGCAAGGACTTCAACATCTGTGGGGCTGTTGAACTGTGCAAATCCACCCACTATCATAGCTTAGTCCAGCTAACTTCTCTTCCTTTTGGTTCTCCAGGCCCTCGCTGGATCACACGCGTCTCTCTCTCCACTGAGCTCCTCTTACAATGTGCAATTTATCATTTTATTATAATCAGTCTTGTAATGTAATTATTCCTGGTACATTGAGCTACCACAACAAAACCACATTTGTGTCTTTCACTTCTTTGAAATGAGAGAGACACAGTATCAGGTGTGCAGCAGGTGTCTAATACTTAATCTAATTGGGAATCAGAAAATAAGAGCTTGTAGAAAATGTAAGTATAGCTTCCTCCTTTCAAAGAATAGTGCACAGATCCAGAGAATTGATGCTTTATTCATTCCACAGGTGTCTAATGAAACTTTCAAGTCACTGTGCTGGGTGCTGTGCAGGAGACAGAGGTGCCCAAGAGATGGGCCCAGCTCTCACGGACCTTTCAGTGAGGCATGGAAAATAGGAGTCGTGCCCCAATCACCAAAGGGCGAAACCCAGGAGGAAGGTAAAATAAGTCTGAGGGGGGATCTCAGGTGAGGGAGATGATGGGTTATTTAAAGACTCAGGGTGGTTTTATGGAGAAGGTGGCAGCTGAATTCCATGTTGAAGGACGTGCTCTGCGGGAATGGGGGAAGAGTATTCAGGTATGAATGCGCTGTGGCCTTCACCAAGCTTTACATCCAACTCAGCACCAGCCACAGGAGTCCGCTGAGACAAGTGTAATTGTGGCTGCCATCCACGCTGAGCCTCCTGAGGGTTTGCTGAAGGAGGACATGACCGTCCACCAGAATCAGAGCTCCTCTTGACGTGGCTACCCCAGCTCTCCACACCCAAAGAGGGCTGCCTCTCTCCTCTCGTTTCTCAGTTCTAATTGTCCCCTCTTCTCCCCACCGGGGCAGGGAAGCTTGTAGTCCGACTTGCCTATGGCAGCTGAGATGCGCTCTGACCTTCTCGGGTGGCCCCAGCCCTAGGGCCCTAGACCAAGGCCCAGCTGTGCCCAGCACCCCTCTGCCAAAACGTGCTATTGAGTTCCTGCTCTGCCCGGGCCTGGCCTGGTTATCGTGCCCCTGGAGGGGGGAACAGGTGCGTCCCACTTCGGTCTCGGCTCCGCCTCCGCTCCGCCCCCCGGGTTTGCTCTTCCCAGGAGAGAAGCTAGGCTGGGCCTGTTTCTGGGAGAAGAGGGGAGTGGTTGACTGAGCTCGGAAAGGACAGGCCAGGAGCTTCCGAGCCCTCCCCGCCAAGGCCCCAGCTCGCCCCTAACTCTGTCTTCAGAAGGCTCCGCCCCGCCCTCCCGCCTGCACAGAAGGCTCACTCTCCCCGACGCTGCCTGCGACCCAGTTCCGCCCTCCCCCATCCACCGGAGTAGCTGCTTCAGCCCTGCTGGCGCTTCCGCCCACCCGGCTTCCCCTCGCTGGGCATGTGCAGTGGCCAAAGCCATCTCCTCTCCAGGTCTGCTTGCTTTCTTTTGTCTCCTGTAGCTTATTCCCTTTGGGTTTAGGGAGAGAGGGAAAGCATCAGGATGCCAGCACAGCAGCACAGGGAACAGAACAGAGAGGTGCTGGATAACGTGCTTCTCTTCTTAGCTTAAAAGCCTGTCCCACAATTTCCTCTCCATTCTCCCCTCTAGGCCTGGATCTTCAGCTTCCTGTCTCCAACTTAACTGCATCAGGGGAGTTCTGAAAGTGGCATCTAGATGAAAAGGCAGCCTCTTGGGCACTCCAGCAGCTGGTGAGAACTTCCTGCCTTCTGATTGTTTAGGTTTCTGTCTGGTGGCAACGGGGGTAGGTAGGGTGGGAAGATGCTCCAAGCCAGGGTACCCTAATGTCCTCCCTCTTGGCTCTGAGGCTTCTTGTCCCTTTGGCCTGGGCAAGCTTTAAGTCACTAATTCTTTAGAGGTATGATATCCTTTTTACCTTTTACTGAAGTTCCTCTATCCCACAGTTTAGTTTAAGTAAACATTTATATATGGCAAAAGTATATGATTCACTTCTAATCCTTTGGTAGATATGCATTTCACACTGTTTAATGTCACCCTGTTTGAGGTAGGACAATACATCAGGGCTGTACCCAGTTTCCCTTTTTCCACCTTCCAACTACACCTCATTCTTATCACCTGCCCATGGATGGGGGGCTCCATCTTCATGTCCGTCTGTCAGGCAGGCACTGGCAGTGCTGATGCTGGCCAGACTGAGCTCACATTGCTGCCTCAGAACTTCCAGGGACTTTAAGAAACGCTTTGCTTAGGGCTATCTGTGGATTTGGACTGAGGGAAAAAGCTAGAGGGGTGACTTCTTTGCTGTAATCTGCCACAAAGGCCTCGTATTTGAACGTGTAGGCAGCAAACTCTGGTCTCCTGGCCTGATGATATGACAGCCCTGGGAACCAGTGGTCACAGACCACCCCAGCTTCAGTCAGAGCAAGCAGGGAGGTCATTGGACAGGGTTTCACCTGATCCTTCTCTACTTCCAGCCCCCAAAACCCCCATTAGCTCACGGTTAAGATTCAGGAGATAATCACAGACAAAAATGACATAAAATGTGCAGACGTTAAGTACTTAATATTGATCTCCTCAAAAGAGGTTTAACACCAGTAAAAACTGAAAATAGACTCAAAATAATTTTAATTTTAGAAGTTGTCCTATGGAAGCATTTGAATGTATGATAAAGAGTATCCTTCTCAATCTACTAAGCAAATGTAGAATCCGTGAACCCAAGGCTGACTGAGCCCAGAAGCTTTCTCTCCAGTCTACAGGCCATGGCTCCCTCTAGTGTCCCTGACATAGCCTTTGTTTCAGGCTTCAGATGCCCTGGACCTGAAGAGTCTATTTATATGGAGATTCAAAGCCAGGTTCAAGGAACTTCACTTCCTTGTACGGCGACTCTTGACCACATGCATCTATCTCCTCCCTCCATAAGCTCCTTTGTTATTTTCTGTTGTTTACAACTAACATTTTATCATAGTCTGTTTATAAGTTAATTCTTTCATGTCTTTACCAACCCCCCGCCAAAAAAAAAATCCCACAGTATCAGTCATGCAATAAATATCTAATACTTACTTTAAATTTGGGAATCAGAATATTAGAGTCAGTAAGAAAGCTAATATAGCTTCCTTCTTGCACAAAATGGGAAACAGATCCAGGAATTGCTGCTTTATTTATCCCACAGGTGTCTAATGAAACTTTCAAGTCACTGTGCTGGGTGCTGTGCAGGAGACAGAGGTGCCCAAGAGGTGGGCGCACCTCTCACAGACCTTTCAGTGAAGCATGGAAAATAGGAGTCGTGCCCCAATCACCAAAGGGAGAAACCCACGAGGAAGGTAAAAATAAGCCTGAGGGATCTCAGGTGAGGGAGATGATTGGTCTGCTGAGGGACTCAGGGTGGTTTTATGGAAAAGGTGGTACTTGAGCCCCATCTGGAAGGATCTGGCTATGAGGGAATAGGGGAAAGTGTGGTGGTGTGAAAGCACATACGTGGAAGAAAACATGAAGGAGAATATTAGAAGCTAAGACCAGAATGCCTCAGGGTCAAATTATAGCAGACCTTGAATGCTGGCCAAAAAGCTTGCACTTTAACCAGTAAGCAGGAAGCCCTACAAAGGAAGAATTTATAAAAATTTCCAAATTCTTGAACATGTATTGCACTCTTTTTCAAAAGTGAATTCTCCATCCTTGGAGGTTTAAGGACCAACTGGATGTGCTTTTATCCACCTATCCACTTATGATGTATAGAGATTCACAAAGAGGATTCATGCATGGACTAGGTAACTGCTATGGTTCCTTCTGATTGAGATTACAAAATCAGGATTTTGGAACTAGAAATTGACCCCAACATCACAGGAGGGAAGAATGAATTTGTATTTAGTAGGTGCTAAATGTATGCTTCCACAATTAATGAATGACATGAACAGAGTTGTGCTTTAGGAAAAGGAATTTGGCAGCAATGTTTAAACTAGATTAGCCAGAAGGGAGAGACTGGATATAGGGAGACTGCTTAGGACACTGTTATTCATTTTCAAGGCCTAAACTAGGTTAGTGGAAATGGGAATGGGAAGTAGATAGACGCAGTGGATGTAGAATCAGGATGACTACTTTGTGGTAATTATCTGTGATTCTCTTCCTCAATGGATTGAAAATTCCATGGGAGCAAGAAATGTATCTTATTTGACTTTCTATCCCCACTGCCTAACAATGACTAGCACATCTAAGTGCTCAGCAGGTATTGAATGAGGTTGTGGAGTCAGTGTTTCCTGGCTGAATGAGTAAGTAGTTGAGATGGTATCATTTGAAGGGAACTGGATATCCAAGCTGCTGGACAAGGGGCAGCCAGAGTCCCTGGATCTGAGCCCAGGACTTGGGTGGTCCTGGGCCAGAGGGAACACAGGACACAGCATCTGTCTCTACTTCCTCACTCTCCATGCCAGACAGGGCTTCGTCCCCACATTTAGAAATAAAACTATCAGAAATTTTCACGTTTAGGTCACCCCACCCTTACCCTGTCTTCCCTCTTTGACTTATCTTCTCATCAGCATTTGACACAGCTGTCCATTTCATTCTTGGAACATTCCCTTCACTTAACTTCCAAGACATTACTCTGCTGGTTTTCTTCCTACCTTACTGATGGCCCCTTTCATTCTAGGCATTTTGGCTTAACCTCCTACTCCCAATCTTTAAATCAATGGTTCTAAGTCTTAGCTGCACGTAAGAATCACCAGGAGCTTTTTTTTTTTTTTTTTTTAACATTTTAATTGGAGTATAGTTGCTTTACGGTGGTGTGTTAGTTTCTGCTGTATAACAAAGTGAATCAGCTATACATATACATATATCCCCATATCAACTCCCTCTTGAGTCTCCCTCCCACCCCTCTAGGTGGTCACAAAGCACTGAGCTGATCTCCCTGTGCTATGCGGCTGCTTCCCACTAGCTGTCTGTTTTACATTTGGTAGTGCATATATGTCCCTGCCACTCTCTCACTTTGTCCCAGCTTACCCTTCCCCCTCCCCGAGTGCTCAAGTCCATTCTCTACATCTGCGTCTTTATTCCTGTCCTGCCCCTAGATTATTCAGAATCTTTTTTTTTTTAAGATTCCATATATAAGTGTTAGCATATGGTATTTGTTTTTCTCTTTCTGTCTTCACTCTGTATGATAGTCTCTAGGTCCATCCACCTCACTACAAATAACTCAATTTTGTTTCTTTTTATGGCTGAGTAATATTCCATTGTACATATGTGCCACATCTTCTTTATCCATTCATCTGTCGATGGACACTTAGGTTGCTTCCATGTCCTGGCTACTATAAATAGTGCTGCAATGAACATTGTGGTACATGAACTCTTTTTGAAAATAAATTTATTTATTTATTTATTTTTATTTTTGGCTGCCTTGGGTGTTGCTGCACGTGGGCTTTTCTCTAGTTGTGGCAAGCGGTGGCTACTCTTTGTTGTGGTGCACGGGCTTCTCATCAGGTGGCTCCTCTTGTTGCAGAGAACAGGCTCTAGGCGCGCGGGCCTCAGTAGTTGTGGCACTCGGGCTCAGTAGTTGTGGCTCACGGGCTCTAGAGTGCAGGCTCAGTAGTTGTGGTGCACGGGCTTAGTTGCTCCACAGCATGTGGGATCTTTCTGGACCAGGGCTCGAACCCATGTCCCCTGCACTGGCAGGCAGATTCTTAACCACTGTACCACCAGGGAAGTCCCCGAGTAAATGTTTTTGTCATTCCCCACATCTAATCCATCATCAAATCCTGATAGTTTTATTTCTAAATTACATTCTAGACTTAACCACTTCCCATCACCTCTGCCACCACCATTCTCAGCCTTCACTGTTCCACAGCCATGGCTTCCCGACTGTTCTTCCTGACTTCACTCTTGCTGCTTTACAGCTCACACGGCCCTTAAAGGGCTCTTCAAAAACTTACATCATATCATATTTCTTCCTCTTTAAAAATCTGTCCAGTGGCTTCCTATTATACGTAGAACAAAATTCAAACTCTCTAGCATGGCCTTCAAGGTTCTTTGATATCTGACCTTTCCTACTATCCAACCTCTCCCTCACTCTCCCCTTCATTCACTCTGTTCCTGCTGTACCTCCTTTTTGCTGTTTGTGATAGCCTTTGCCTTGCAAGCTCTTTGCCTGAATCTTCATGTGGCTTGATGCTTACAGTGTTCAGATCTCTGCTCACATGCTATCTCTTTAAAAGGGTCTTTGCTGACCTTGCCTCTCACAGCTAAAATGGTCACTATCCCTCCCCCCAGTGGTCCTCTATTTTAACCCTGCTTTATTCTCTTCTTAGCTCTTATTATTATCTGAAATCATGGTATTTGTCTATTTCTGTCTCCCCTTCCCCACCAGGAGGAGACAGGGGACTTGTCTGTTTTGTTTATTACCAGTAGTTTCTCAGTAATTATCTGTTGAATGAATTGTTAAATCCAGACTTGGAATTCAAACTGATAGTGAAGCACGACTGTACTACCAAGTTGTCACTGTGAGGTAGATGAATAATCTCAGCACGAGGCATAATTAATTAAAGACTCTATCAAAGGTGTTTCAGGAGAGTCTCTGCCTTAGCCGGTAGGCAGGCTGTCCGCCCTAAACTTCCTTCCTCTAGTCATGGTGTCTGAAACTCTCCCATTGGCAATTCACATTCATGCCTCTATGTTGGAAGGTTTTCCCCTCTTCTTGAATTCTCTACCAAAATTCAAATGCCTTCAGCATGTGTCTATTGGCTAATAAAAGATTTGGGAAAAAGGATTTTCTGAGAGATCAGACCAAGAACAGAAGGGACTAAGAGCGGAGGGAAGGCAGCTGATGGCCACACTAAGTTTTCTTCACCATATGCTATAATGCCTTTGACAGTCACTGGAGGGAATCAGTCCTATAGAAAGCTGGATTGCTATAGGCCTTAACAAAAGACTTTCTGTGTGGATTCCAGTGGGACTAGCAACCTCCTAATCTCTCCCTCTCCTGTATACTTCCTATTCCACTCCGCAATCCCCAGTATAATTTCCTGCATATGGGGACTTGACAGTTTGGTAGTCTACCCTCCTGATTGTTTTTCTATCACAGTAAATCAACCAGCCCAACCTATATCCTTAAGAAAATAGTGATTTTTAAATGCCTAACCAATATGTTTTAGTATTCTTAAATGCTAGTTGAAAACATGTCCTTATTATAAGGTAGTACTTATATTTTAATAACATGTTAGAAACAAAGAATTTAATTTCCCTAGTATTCAGATTTGGGTTCCCTGAGAAGTAGACTCAGAGATGGAGATTAGCATGCAGAGCATGTAGCAGGGAGCACTCTTTTTTTTGTTGTTTGTTTGTTTGTTTTTGTGGTACCGCGGGCCTCTCACTGTTGTGGCCTCTCCCGTTGCGGAGCACAGGCTCCGGATGCACAGGCTCAGCGGCCATGGCTCACGGGCCCAGCCACTCTGCGGCATGTGGGATCTTCCCGGATCGGGGCACGAACCCCTGTCCCCTGCATCGGCAGGCGAACTCTCAACCACTGAGCCACCAGGGAAGCCCAGGGAACACTCTTGGGATCAACATTTGCGGAAGGGAAGGAGGCAGGACCGGGCACAGGGAAAAGCTGAGATCAGTGCTGCTTCCACAAAGGCCTCAGCTCAGCCCCTGGAGAGCTCTTCAGAAGAGCTGGGATGGCCTTTTAGAGTTGATTCCCCTTGCAGTGAGGAAGCTAGGGTTTCAAACTCCCACATCAGACAGACATTGATGCAAGCTGATCCTCTGTGAGAGAGGGGGCTGTGTGGCCAAGGGCAATTTCTGGAGAGGACTGACAGCTGAGGGTTATCTAGTGACAGCACTCCCAGCATCTAGGAAAATAAGTCCTTAGACCAGAATACAGATCTGGGCAACACGACACAGCATCCATTACACCTAGTGTTTTCATGTTAATGTCGCTTTTTGGTTGCTAACATTATTCTGGGTATCTACTGCAAGGCAGTTTGATTAATTATGTACTAAGAATCTCCCTCCACTGAGTTGGCTTTACTTCTGAGGAATCTTTTCTTGTTCATGCTGTGCTTCTGAAATACTTTCACTTTTCTGTCCATAACGTGCTATATTCATATGCAGACGAGAACTTTGTTTTTTGATGTTGTTGTCATTCTTATTTAACATTGTGTGAAGCACTCACAGGATGTAGGAGAGTTCTCAGATTGTTTCTTGGCCATCTGCAGTGGCCAGTCTGGATGATTAGAAAAGTAAGATTCTACTCTCATTAATCCTGCAGACTCATTTGAATACATGTCCCAGAATTTTCTTTAAAATAAATAAATAAAACCCTCAGCCTAGATGATGTTGGAGGAACTAATTACCCAGGCTTCCCATTATAGTTTTGTCTGTGTAAGGACTGCCAACTGGGGCCCTGAGTAAGCGTAATTGAGAATTAATGTGTTCTGTGGCTCAGAGTTGGGAAATAAAACTGAGACGACCCACATAAAGGAAAAGATGATTCTTATCATGTAATTGAGGCAATAAGGACCCATGATTGTTGGCTTTATTGCTCAGGCCTAGCACACGGACAAAGACAAAAGGAGCTTCTTTCTGCTATGGTTTTTCAATCTGGCAATTTGGCCTCTGAAATAAGACTAAATTATACCTTGTTCATTTCTGCAAAAACATGGACATGAAAGAGCAAAGAAGTTATACTTAGTAAGTTCAACACATGTCCCAGCTAGCATTAAGCGAATAATAGATTCTTATTTGAGATGGTCTACTTGTCTGGAATTCTAATATTGTGGTTGGCACTAGGAGGTGGTATCAGGTGCATCATGTGCCTATATCCCTCTCCCTGCACTACTCCCAGCAACTGAGGATGATGAGGGAAGTTCCCTTTTTTCCTTGCAGCTTTGGTTTATTGCTAGGGAGGCTCTACTCAGTGTTTTTGTTTGGATGACAATATAGTCCAGTGGCTTGGCATGTGACTCTGAAATCCTGGCTTCATACCTCAGTAGTTGTATTATGTTAGGCATCCTAAACTATCTGCTCTGATCCTTAGTTTCTTCCTCTCTAAATTTACAATGACCAGAGTTCCTACTCCTAGAGTTGTTAAAATAATTAGACAATGCATGTGAAGTGCTGATGGTGCATAGTAAAACCAGTAAATATTAGGTATTATTGTTTGCTCAGAATGAGTTCACAGGTATAAGATTAGGTTGAGAGTCACTTGGACAATTTCTGGGACAAAGAAAGGGGCAGATAGATTTGGTTGAACTGCTAATTCTTTTAATATATACAATTAAGTAAATAAAATAGCAACAAAGAAGTTTCCATGCAGAGTTTAAACCAATGAGATAGATTCCCTCTTTAAAGTTAGATCTAACTGTGGATTAGATAATTTATTGGTAGAAAAGGTAATATTAAATGTTAAGTTAGGAGAGGCCATTGCTGTCATTGCAAGTCCAGGAATAGTCATTTCTGTCAATCACAAAAGATATAAGTCAGTCAAGGAATTGTATTTTCCTATACCGAAAAGCCTTCCCTAGCTGAGCAGAACAAGATGTAGACTCACCAAACTCAACAACCTGCTTTTCTCGCAAGGAAGCATAAAACTTAAGAACAGAATTTTAAATTTTGATCTGGTAGCCAACTTAGGCTCTGCTCCACTAAGGTATTATTAACTGGGTAGGAAAAACGGGTCTCTGTAAAACCTAAAACGTTTCTAGCACACATATTCCTTAATCTAGGTATTTTATTTGGAAATTTTTAACTTCTATGTTAGAATGCCTGTTGATTTTTATGTTTAAGAGAAGTGTTTCTTCCATATTGTGTTGTCTTTTCTAGTTGAATTTGCTCCGTCTTTACTCACTCAACAAATATTTATTGAAAGGCCACTATGAACCAGTTAGGTAGTAGGTGGGTGTTCTGAGTGGAGGTAAAATGAGGAGGATAAAAACGGTTAACAGGCAAATGTCTTTGAAAATTCTATTGAAAATGTGTATTATTTTTATACTTTATATTCATGTGCCTGAATGAACTCATCTCTATGCTTCCTTAGAGTTGGGACCACATCTCCATAGTGTTTTGGTAAAATTTCTGTTATCTCTGACAAGCATCGACTTGACATATTTGCTAAGGGATGCTAAAAGATTGTTGTAGTCAGTAGCGGGAGACAGTGACCCTAAGGGCAACGTGATTACCAGTAATATAGTTTCTCTGATTGGAAGAAAGTTAGCTACAGGTATAAATGCAACCTGAATAAATGATAAAATTTCTGGATCTGTTTCTAGACATCAAGCTTTAAGAAAGTTTGAGGAGTTAATTATTTATTTAAAACAAAACACAAGAAAATCAAGCTGCAATCATCAGAAAAAGGAAAAATGGAATAGAGAGAAAAGGGAAGTTAAAATGAAAACCATCGTTTCTCTCTGAAATTATTAGTGTTGGTAAAGGCTTTGGTATCTTGCCCGCTACAGGTGAGAATAATTTCTAAAATATAAAGTCAAGGTTTCACTGAAGGCATCCAGAAAGATTAGCATCCAGTAGAATTGAAAGGAATCAGGTTTAGTTTTTTATTTATTTATACTGCATTCTTCTATTGCTTCTCCCATCCTACTTCCTTTCATTTAAGGGTATCTCAAATAATTTGTTTTGGCTTTTCTGTGAAGACTGTGAGAGGGGAATGCAGGGCTCTACCCATAACCTCCTGAATCAGACCATCTGGAGAGTGTGGTTCATTCACCTGCACATTTTTTTGGTAGTAAAATAAACATAACATGAAATTTACCATCTTAACCATTTTTTAGTGTACAATTCATTGGCATAAGTATATTCACATTGTTATGCAACCATCACCACCATCCATCTCCCAGACTCTTTTCTTCTTGCAAAACTGAAAAGTCTGTGCCCATTAAACAATAACTCTCTGCTCATTAAACAATAACTCTCTGCTCTTGTCTCTTCCCCCAGGCCCTGACAACCACCATTCTACTTTCTGGCTTTATGACTTTGACTATTCTAGGTATCTCATGCAAGTGGAATCAGACATTATTTGTCCTTTTGTGAGTGGCTTATTTCACTTAGCACAATGTCTTCAATGTTCATCCAGGTTGTAGCATGTGTCAGAGTTTCATTTCTTTTTAAAGGTGAATAATATTCCCTCGAATGTATATGTCACATTTTGTTTATCCATTCATCCATCTGTGGATACTTGGGCTGCTTTCACTTTTGGCTATTATGAATAATGCTGCTATGAATTTGGGTGTACAAATATCTCTTCAAGACCTGCTTTCAGTTATTTTGGGTATATGCCCAAAAGTAGGATTGCTGGATTGTATGGTAATTCTATTTTAATTTTTTTAAGGAAGAACCAAACTGTTCTCCATGGCAGCTATACCATTTTATATTCCCACCAACACAAGAGTTCTGATTTCTCCACATCCTTGCCAACAATTGTTTCCTTGTTTTGTTTTTTTAATAGTAGTTATCCTACTAGGTGTGAGATGATATCACACTGTGGTTTTGATTTGCATTTCCCTAATGATTAGTAATGCTGAGCATCTTTCCATGTGCTTGTTGGCCATGTGTATCTCCTTGAAGTGTCTATTCAACTCCTTTGCCCATTTTCAAAATTGGTTGGGTTTTTGTTGTTGAATTGTATGAGTTCTTTATATATTCTGGATATTGACCCCTTATAAGATATATGATTTGTAAATATTTTATCCCATTCGCTGGACTGACTTTTCACTCTGTTGATTGTGTCTTTTGATGCACAAAAGATTTTTATTTTTACATAGTCCAATTTATCTATTTTTTTCTTTTGTCACCTGGGCTTTTGGTGTCATGTCCAAGAAAACACTGTCAAATCTAATGTCATGAACTTTTTACCCTATGTTTTCTTCTATGAATTTTACAGTTTTAGCTCTTAGGTTTAGGTCTTTGATTGATTTTGGATTAATTTTTGTGTGTGGTATAAGGGAAGGGTCCAACTGATAAAACTGAATTCCCATTCAGGATTAAAACTCTTCACAAACAAGGGAATAAAACACCTACAGTATGAAAAGCAGTTTCCAATGTGTAACTTTTATATTATAGCATATACAGTATAATTTCTGTTAAAAATCTGTAAGTATATATGTGCATGGTTCACTAAAGTGTTAATAGTCATAATCTCTGGGTAAAGAAATATAGTGTTCTGTTCTTATATTTAGTTATCTATATTCTTACTTTCTAACAATGTACATATAATGCTTTTGCAGTAATAAAGCAAAAAACAAACAAAATCTGCAGCAAACATCATACTTAGAGGTGAGATGTCAAACATATAAGTTAAGGTTGCCCCTATTAGTTCTTCTCTTTGTCGTTTTTTTGTAGGTTCTAGCCAGTTCAATAAGGAAGGGAAAATTTTTAATGGTATAAGGAGAGGAAAGAAAAGCAAAAAAAATGTTTATAAACATGGAAACTCAAGAGATAACAGAAATGATTATAATTTTAAATGGAATTCAGAAAGACTAGTGGATATAAAGTCAATATGCAGAAGCAATTTGCATTCTTATATAGCAGCAATAAGCAGAAAATTAATTTTGTAAAAGATACAGTGCTGGATGTCTATTTGTCCCTCCAGATTTACTCTCTACTCTTGTCCATGCTTGGTAATGCCTTATTGACTAGTGATAAGAGGTTCCCTTGGGGCTTCCCTGGTGGCGCAGTGGTTGAGAATACGCCTGCTGGTGCAGGGGTCACGGGTTCGTGCCCCGGTCCGGGAAGATCCCACATGTGGCGGAGCTGCTGGGCCTGTGAGCCATGGCCGCGGAGCCTGCGTGTCCGGAGCCTGTGCTCCGCAACGGGAGAGGCCATGATAGTGAGAGGCTCGCGTACCACAAAAAAAAAAAAAAAAAAAGAGGCTCCCTTGTTGTTTGGCTTCTCATTAGTTTAAGCAGCAGGAGATCAAGGAAGGGTGAAAGAGGATGGGGATTATATTGCCTCACCTGTCTTCCTGTGAGGTTGTTCCTGGCTGGCTGTATCCCTTGACCTAAGGTCCCAGCTGCCATCAAAGTAGCAGTTTTTTACTTTGGGTTCTGGAAAATTGCCTCTTCCCCTTGCCTTTAGGGTTAGGAGTTCATATATATATGAACTGAGGGCAGAGAATAGCCAAAGAAGTTTGAAGAACAGCAAATCTGGTCAAATATTATTATAATTTTACATAGTAATAGTATTATATAAAAGTATTATAGGAAACATATAGTAATTAAATAACCATGAAATTGGTGCACTGTAAATTATTAGGGGAAGACGATGCTGGGACAATGGTTATCCATATGGACAAAAGAATAATAAAATTGTATACTTATATCACATTATATAAAAGATATGTAAATTCTAGGTGAATTAATAGATAGATCATGAAAAGCTTTATGAACGCACATTATTAAAGGATTGTTTAAATAAAGCACCCCCCCCATAAGACATAAAGGAAGCAATTGATAGATTTGACTACATTGGACTTAAAATTTCTGTGCATTAAAAGGGATCTTAGAGAAAGTAAAAATATAAGCCAGAGCTTGGAGAAAACAAATAAAGTAGATGTATGTGTACTACCATGTAATTTCACAAGCACAATGTGGAATTAAAAGCTATTTGCAGAAGTATGGCTCAGTTTTATCATTAAAGCATGCAAAATAATATATTTTTTTCAGAGATTGAATTGATTCATGGTATTAAAAGTATAAAGACTTGCATGAGAATGATAAATGCTATTAAATACAGAACAGTGTTATCTCTAGAAGGACAAAATGAGACAGGGTGATGTTTACAAGTGCACAAACCAGCTTCCATAGTTTTGCTTATGTTGTATGAAAACATGGGTATCATATTATTCTTCATACCTTTCTGTATGTCATAAATATTACCAATGTAAGTGGACATGATATAAAAGTAGCAACTAGATACCAGCAATCAAAGTTCAAGAAACTAAAAGTTGTGGGATCTAAGTTTTAAAATCTAAACTAGATATGACTGTAATATTTAAGGGAAAAGTAGGAAAATAAAGCATTGTTTAAATGAATAGATGTTAAAAGGAGGATAACATAAAATATTTCCTTATTAATGGGAAATTGAAACTGTGGGGGTTTTTTTGTTTGTTTTTGTTTATATTTTTGCTAGAAAATTTACCAACATCTTTTCTACTAGTAATTCAATGTTGACCCAAGGTAAAGGTTATTTATGGAAACTCAGAAGCCAAAGAATAAGAAAAACATAATGGAATTAGATGAAGTAGGTGTGGACAGAACTAAAATCCCTGATCATATATCCCTGAGCACTTCAGAAATTGGTAAAGAATTTCACAAGGGGCTTCCCTGGTGGCACAGTGGTTGGGAGTCCACCTGCTGATGCAGGGGACACGGGTTCGTGCCCCGGTCCGGGAAGATCCCACATGCCGTGGAGCGGCTGGACCCGTGAGCCGTGGCCGCTGGGCCTGCGTGTCCGGGGCCTGTGCTCCGCAGCGGGAGAGGCCACAGCAGTGGGAGGCCCGCATACCGCAAGAAAAAAAAAAAAGAATTTCACAAAACCACTGTCTATCTAATTTTATAAAACTCTGGTAGAGTTCCTGCTGAGGTTCTGAATGCAAAAAAAAAACAACAACAATGTCACCACGAAGACTTTTTTTTTTAATGGAAAAGAACGGCCTTAGTATTATGTCTGTCAAGTCACATTCCTTGCCCAGGATGCTATTGAACCTGTTTTGAAAGGATTAATTTGCAAATCTTAAAAAATAGTGTTGGACTTAAAATCACCATGAATTGGTGAAGATTAGAATCTATCAGTTGAATGTAATTTTCTTCCGTGATGGGTCTGTTAAAGGGCAGCGACAGTGTAATTAATTGCTTGAGGCTGAGAAACCCAATTAATCTCTAAGCTGACTTTTATTTCATATAATGTTAGTGCTAAAGAGGCCTCAAGGATCATCTAGACTACTCTGTTCATTTTATAGATGAGGAAACACACATCAGGGAGGTTAAATGATTTGTTCAAGGTCAAAGGTACTGTCTGTTCTTGCCACTGAGTCCTGTAAATAGGTTCATATTGCATCCTTAAAGCTTTTATGAGTTTCTTTGCATCTGATCATGAAATATTATTTGAACATGGGTTTTTCTGGGAATTCATCTCACGAATATCTCCTTGGAAGGATTTCCAAGCCTCCGTTTTTAAAATTTGAAGCCTGCTCCATAATGTTTGTGCAGCAAAGGGGGAGTGGGAGGGGCCCCGTCCTCGTCTACACACTCCTGGAGACAGAAGAGCAGCCCTTTGTGGACTTGTGGAAAAATAGGGGTCCCAATTTGACGGTGTGAGTGATATGTAATCCTGATGGTAACTTGCAAGCCATGCCATCCCTTAAGGATTCTATGGGCCTGATTGTAAGACGTAAGTAGAAAAAGCTGGTATGCAGAGTATTTTTCGAGAAGTTATCAGTCTGGTAGCTATGATAACAAAGATGACATATGAGAAGATCAGCAGAAATGAGACAGCTACTGTAATTGTGGGAAGCATGGAGGCATGACTTGTGTCAAGTGTGGCAGCCACGAGGTGTTCTGCTCAAATCTCCCTTTAAGAGAACCTGCTGCAAGGGTAGTGGGTGTACGAGAACCTCCAGTTGCTCTGCATTTGGATCTCAGCAGCATTCATGCTGAGCCCTCGCTCTCCCGAAGCTGCTCCCAGCCAATGCCTGAGCATGGCTGGGTGTTCTGGGCCCAACATGGGACACCTCTAATGCAGAGTTTTTGCTTGGGGACTCCCCATTGGCCTGGCAGAGACTTTCTCAATTGTGCTGCAGTTTGAGGCTCCTCCTTTTTTGTTTCCTCTTTCCTTTTACAGGTGTCAGATCTGTAGCAATTCTGAAGGCTCTCCCTGCTTACCTCTACTTCCCCTCCTCTTTCATCCTTTATAGGCCCTTCCCAAAATAAATGTCTTGACAGACCAATTCTGTCTTGGCAGCTGCATCTCAAAAGACCCTAGCTGATGCAGAGTATAACAATTGCCCTGGTTGATGCCAAGGAGGGGTAAAAAAAATAACTTGAAAAAGAATTAGGATACTACTCTGCTGGTGAGGGCTGCGTAGTAATTGTTTCTGTTTGGTTGTTGTCGTTCCCATTATTATAATTCCTTAACTGTGCTCCTTCATGAAAAAATTCCATGTTTCATAGATTCTAAGCTAAACTTTTTTTTTCATTTTAACCTTTCTAAAATTGGGATAGGTCTTAAAATTGATGATGTGCCAATTTAATTGGCAGAATTTTTTTCTTCTTTACTGATGAATAAAATAACGGTGCATCCTACCACTGATGTATTGTAGATTCAGTAAAATACATTAGCTTAATTCAGGTCACCAGATGCTAGGTACTATAATGGATTTTAAAGAACTAAGGGGCTGGGTTGGCTTTAGTGGGCTGTAATTTTGCTATTTCTTAGGTATATCTATGAGGAAAGGAAAACCCTAAGGAACAGGATTGTATTATAGAGAGATGTACAGCAGATAACTGTTGCCCTGGGTATATTAATATAGAAAAAACTAGAGATCCAGTGAAACATTAAGTAATCATAGAAAGCAAGGAAATATGTTCTTTCACTTCTGGCTCTATTCATTCCTTTATTCTTCCTTTTTTGGCTACTTTTATGTCTGATAATTCCTTGCAGGCCATAGTCACCTTGTTTTCCTGGTTATTCTGTCATTCTCCCCGTAGTATCTTGTATACCGAAACCTATGATAATAAAGGTTTTCCCCTCTCTGTGTTGAACCCCATGTTGGTATGTGGGCAAGAAGCACTGCATGGAAGACCAAGCAAATTTAGTAAGCTTACTAACAGTCTCCAGGGAGATGGGTTAGATGGAAGGAAGGATCTGTTGCCTGGAATCCCATAAATGTATCTGCTTATCTAATATTGGAATCCTTGGCATGACTGCTTCTAAAATTAGGATTGAAACCATTGTTTACCTTCTCTCCAGGCACAGGCTTTATGCCTGGATAAGTTTCCCCTAGCACTCACCATTTCCAAAATGGGGAAGTTTCTGCCTCTGAAAAAACATAATTGTTATTCCTTATCTGGACACAAATCAAAGAGTACTGGATACTCAGTAAATAGTTACTATTCTTGTTCTATAAATCCTATGCAGAACATAAACTGTAATGTATATACCATTAGTATATTACATATTTTCTTATGTATAAATTAAAAGTGTGTTATGTAATCTATGGTCTATTGTTAACATATGCATTTTATTATAGCCATTAATTATAATGCATATTTTAACAAAACTGAAGGTTAGGTTTGCATAGGGAAGAATAAATGAGGATCATCTTGATATACTAATCCATAGTCGTTGAAAGGACTGGTATCGTTTGTGGAAAAACATTCCATAAAATGAGAAATTTGCTATAATTCAGAAGTGAAGAGCATCTCCTAAGATTGGGAAAGAGAGGCAATGTGATCCAATTCAGTAGTTTTTAAACTTTTTTGAGCTTGACCCATAGTGAGAAACATTTTACATCATGATCCAATATGTACATGCGTTCTTTCCTTCAATAACTGAAGTTTCACAAAACAATACCCGTCTTACTAGATTTGACGCCCTCTAATATTTTTCAGGCTATTCTATTTCTATTTAAATACTGTTCGTGATCCACAGTTTGAAAAATTCTGAACTCATGAAAAGAGCATGAGCTGGGGAGACAGACTTGGTACAAAACTCTGTTCCACTATTGGCCCTGTCTGTGAACTTGGCAACTTGTTTCTTCTGAATCTTGTTTTCTGCATTTGTAAAACGAACTGGGTTGTTCTGATGATTATAGACAATTATATACGAAGTGACTGGCATGTAGTAGATGCTCAATAGATGATAAGGTACCAGGATAATACTTTCTAATATGAACTGTTTTCCACTACATTTCCGTATACACGTTGCCATCTATTACCTCAAGGTAAGCTTGTTAGAGAATTTCTGGACCATTCTTTTCTGTTAGCTCTGTCACTTGATGGATACAGCTTCTCTCTTTCTCTCTTTCCCCCTCACACTCCCTACTCCTCCCTCCCCTCCAGCAATGGACCTAGCAGGGCTGGGTCTGAGGACAGAACAATGGAAACAGCCTTGTACCAGTACTTCTCTGCCTGGCTCCAGGTTCCCGCAGCCAGCTTGGATCCTTTGACCCCCTCCGCAGGGGGCTGCCTTCTTCATCTGCCATTCCTCCTGGAGGGTTACTGTGTCCCTCTTCTTCCCCTAGGACCTTAGAGTTACTCCTCAGGTTCTGAGTGCCCAGTCATTCTCCTTTCCTGTGAGGGTGCTTAGGCTCCCCACAAATCACTTCTCCCTGGCCTGCCCTCCAGCCCTCCAGACACACCCACATTTCTCTAGGTACATAGCTGACGTGCTATGATTTACTTTAATCATTCCTTTATCATTGCATATTTCAATCACCCCTAATTTTTTGCTAAATTAGAAAATTTTACAATGAATATAATAATGCATTTAGTGGTTTGTAAGTTGGAGTCTTGTTAATTTTTTTTGTGTGTGTGTTTGGTACGCGGGCCTCTCACTGTTGTGGCCTCTCCCATTGCGGAGCACAGGCTCCGGATGCGCAGGCTCAGCGGCCATGGCTCACGGGCCCAGCCGCTCCGCGGCATGTGGGATCTTCCTGGACCAGGGCACGAACTCGTGTCCCCTGCATCGGCAGGTGGACTCTCAACCAGTGCGCCACCAGGGAAGCGCTTGTTAATTTTTAATTAGAAAAAATTGCCATACATGTGCCAAGTTTGATCAAATTAGGCACTTTTTCTAAAGCTAAGAAATGAAAAAAATACCTTTTTAAAGGTAATTTACATATATATTAATATGTATACATATACTTTTAAAAATCATTAAGAGCTTTATAATTCAGAAGTGGATGCCTCTGCTCTTCACAATGCTGTGGTCATCTTTGCTTCACCACTAACCAAATTACAGTCTCTGTGCACTGTGACACTGGACAAATAAATCCCGAAGCAACTGTTACTTCATATCACAAGTTCCATACCCTGTTTATGTATACATGATTTTTTATATATTCCAATCCCCTATTTTACTACTAATTTACATCACTTTCCTTCAATTCTGTGCCTATACCTGTTTGTCTCTACTTTGTTTTTCTCCTGTGCTTAGAATTTGACGTTCAAGGCACAAAAAAAGGACATTTGAGGCAATTATCTGG
The DNA here is from genome assembly GCF_026419965.1 of Kogia breviceps. Taxonomy (NCBI): domain Eukaryota; kingdom Metazoa; phylum Chordata; class Mammalia; order Artiodactyla; family Physeteridae; genus Kogia; species Kogia breviceps. Next base: position 144,774,967 of record NC_081312.1, read on the forward strand.
ATGAAGGTAATTTTTTCCCAATTATATGGTATTTTAAACAAAAGTGGCTTTTTACAAAATTACCCAGATAAAATTGTGTTCGTATCTACAACGAATAAGCCTTCTTTCTGTGTAGTGTTCGCCAGCCCTGGAAATGAGTATATAGCAATTCTGCAGTTATTTTCCAGTTTTACTTCAGAATTTACAAAGTCAGCAACTTCCTGGTCCCTGTAGACTTGGTGGGTGAGGGTGCCAGAGCAAGAGTGAAAGTGGGAGAGCAGGAGAGGAAGAGACCCACTACTCGAGGTTTAAATGGGGCAACAAATAAGCCATTTAATAGTGCCCTTCCCCCCACCCCAAACAATTATGTGACACTTGATCCCATCCTCACATAGTCAGTGTGATTCCCAGCTTATGGTGGCTAAAATATCTAGAAACAGATTTCACTGTCTTAACAGAACAATCAGATTCAACACATGGAAACTGGCCTATTCTGAATCAACCAGAACGTAGTCATTTCCTAACTGCATATAACAGAGAGAAAAAGTACAAAAGGAAGTTATATACGATGAAACCATTAAATGCAGATTTGCCACAAGGCAAATTGGTAATGCTTGAACATTATGAAGTGCAAAAACTGCACAAACACATTATATTTTAAACACTCCATCTATTTAACAAACTATGTATGCTCTTCAGCTAAATAAGATGAATTGAGATTCAAGAGGCAGCACCGTACTGGCAAATCTCATCCTAAAGGCATCCATTAATATAAATCAACAGTAGCAATTTGGTTTGATCATTTATTTGCAAGAATCATTAAGGTTTATTAGCATAATTATTCCCTGTGGGATTTCATGTCAAGGAAATGAAAAATGGCATTATCAATATTTAAAAGATAAGTGTGTAATGTTCAGAGTACTTAAACAGTCATCTGCAGGTGGTGTCCAGCTGCAGCAAATTAGATTAGATTTGGGCATTTTTCTGAACAAAAGAAAAATTGTTTTGTTCTAATTGCTTCATTTTATAAAGCAATACAATTTTGTAAATAATTTCTCCTGCATAGTTAGAACTTACAGTGTATACCTATTAACATGCCTTATTTCATATCAGCACCTCTGCTATGTTCAACCCTTTTATGTTGTAACTATTGGGGAACATTAATCAGTATAATCCATCATTTATTATCAGGGAAAGCTTTTTCCCTTCAGTAATCTAGACCTTTAGTCTAGACCTGTAAGTGAAAAGCTATATCCCAAAGGGAAATGAACAATGAGATTTCCCCTTAATTCTGGGAGGGCATAAATCCATCCTTAACAATGACATATCATTTATAATAGTAATAATTTATCATGAGACATCTTTAAATGGGATAATTGGTTTTTTTAAAATATATTTTAAAAATTTATTTATTTTATTTTTTATTTTTGGCTGCGTTGGGTCTTCGTTGCTGCATGCGGGCTTTCTCTAGTTGCGGCGAGCGGGGGCTACTCTTTGTTGTGGTACACGGGCTTCTTATTGCTGTGGTTTCTCTTGTTGCGGAGCACGAGCTCTAGGCATGTGGGCTTATAATTGTTTTTTAAGAAGCCATACAATGGAATATTATTCAGTGATAAAAATAAATGCTCTATCAAGCCATGAAAAGACACGGAGGAACCTTAAATGCATATTACTAAAGAAAGAAGTCAGTCTGAAAAGGCTATATACTGTATGATTCCAACTATATGACATTCCGGAAAAGGCAAACTATAGAGACAGTAGAAAGATTAGTAGTTTCCAGAGGTTTGGGTGGAAGGAGGGAAGGATGAATAGGTGGACCACAGGGCATTTCAGAGCAGTGAAACTATTCTGCATGATATTGTAATGGTGGATACACGACATAATGCACTTGTCAAAATCCATATAGACCTGCACAAAACAAAGAGTGAACTCTGATGTAAACTATGGACTGTAATGAAAAATGTATCAATATTGGCTCGTCAACTGTAACAAATGTATGGTGCTAATCATAGTGGAAATTGTGTGGGTGTGAAGGGAAGAGGGCACATATGGGAACTCTCTGTATTCTATCAGTTTTTCCATAAACCTAAAACTGACTAAAAAGCAAAGACTATTAGTTAAAAAAAAACTTTAGGCTAATTTTCTTCAGATAAAATCAGTTAATCGTTGCAATTGATTAAATTTGTCTTTGTTTTAAATGAACAGTCAGGCCAAAAATCTTTTTCTCTGGCAGACCCCCTATTAAATAGCATAAATTATTGTAGAATCTTTCTACAATACCCATGTGGGGACTAGACACAAGGAGCTATAACTAAAATTCCATTTAGGGTCAAAGATCCTCAGTTAGAGAAGCAAAATAAATGAAAAACATACATGTTTGCTAAAATACTTTGTAATGCTGCATGACATTTCACCATTAGGAATTAACAACTTCTATGCTATTAAACCTGTTATATCCTGAACTGATCCTCATCTCTTACCGTCACTTCAAGGAGCCTAACACTTTGAGGAGATGGTTATGTCAAGAAATCTGCAGCAGGCTTCATCTCAAGTCAATTTATACACAACACCAAGAGAGTAACCTTCTCTCTGTTCCTCTTAGACAGTATTGCCAATGAGTAGAGCAGTAGAGGTAACGCTGATATGCAATCATGTGACCAATGGCTCAAGGAGAGAGGGGAGCAAAAGGTTTGCAGCTCCCAGAAACTCTTTCAAGGCTCAACGGAAGCTTTTTATTCATGCTTTGTATTCTTTTTCTCATGGTCTCAGTCTTTGCCATATACAGGGGTCCTTGGGTATCTGCAGGGACCTGGTTCCAGGACCTGCCCTGGATACCAAAATCCACAGATGTTTAAGTCCCGTATACAGCCCACGGTGCCCGTGGTTCTGCATCTGTGGATTCAACCAACCAATGATCCTGTAGTACTGTATGTATCTATTGAAAAAAATCCCTGTATATGTAGACCTTTTCAGTTCAAACCCATGTTGTTCAAGGGTCAAGTGTATATACCTTTTAACCACAATTTCCTTCAAGGTGACTGTTGCATGTTTTAACTTGATTATGTATGGCTCGATCGTTAATCACTGTTTCTTCATTAGTACACTTTGTTCTTATTATAATGCCATTACCTTAAGGTAGAGGTCCCTTTACTAGGGCAACCGGGAGTACAGTGTGAATATTCTATAACTGAGAACTTGAATTGTACTTGGTCAGAATCCTATTTGTTTTATTCAGCTCCCCCTCACTATTGTGATTAAAAGTGTGGCAACCATTCCACGAATCCTTCTTTGTGTCTCTCATAACTTCTGATGACCTACATGGCTTCCCTTTAGTTTATTTGTACTAACTGAATGCAGTGCTTCTCCCACCACCACATAATAGATTCCCTACCTGAATTACCCTTCTAATCAACCTAACACTCAAATTAGTACATTCTAAATATAATGTTAATCCTTCAATGGATATTTATTAAGCTATGCTATGTTCAGGGCTCTGTGCTAACCATATTTTGGTAAATCTAGACAATTAGTACTGCATTTAAACTATTGCTGTGTGTGATGTTATGAAATGTTAATTGCATGTTTTAAGAAGCAAATAGTATTGATATTTTTAACTGCCTGATGAAACAGATAATCTATATATCGATGAGTGACATACTTTGTGTATTTGATTAATGAGTAGTCTCAAAGTTACAAATATTTCCTTGCAAAAACTAATATCCTATTGTGATTTAGAAGTCCATTGTACATGATAGAGCTTACCTTCATCAAGTAACTAAACATTTAAAGATCATATTTGTACCCTGTTAATGTTTCAAAGACATTTATATTTATTGACGTGTGAGCATTGCAGATAAATTATGTTGACTTGAGTCTACGTATGCAACCAAAGAATTTGTCATTTGGATGCCAAGCAATTAATTAGATTGTGTTAGGTAGATAAGGAAATGAAGAAATCATAATGTATCTAGACTTTAGAGACGTCTTTTTGGAGAATTCCCTCATTATATTCTTATAGAAGGGTATAGAAATATTGGTAGTATATTAGTAAAATTAGTGCATTGGTAAATTGTTGAATGATCGTACTCAAAGTTTGCTGATCTAGTTCCACCTGGAGAGATACTCTAGTAGTGCATATCAGGGCTTTGTGTTCTCCCAGTCTTACTCAGCATTTTTATCTATGAAGTATTTGAAAATACGAAACGCATTTTTATCCAATTTGTAAATGATGTCAACTGAAAAAAATGCACAATGTAAGAGCTGTGAGTTAAGTTTTATTTGGGGAAAAATGAGGGCTATAGCCTGGAGACAGCATCCCAAATAGCTCTGAGGAACTTCTCTGAAGAGGTGGAGGGGAAGGTCAGTATTATAGGTGATTTTAGTGGAGGTGGATACATGCAGTCAAGTTTACTTTTTTTTGTAAAAAGTAAACTTGACTGCTAGTCTCGTGAAGGTTGCTGCTAGTCATGAGGAGCAGATGTCTCTGTTAATGATTTTAGTGTCTTACTGCATATGAGAAGATGCAAGTATTTGGGCTCATAAAATCTTCTCCTGAAAGTTTCTAACTATCTGAAGCCCTGTTCTGCTAGTTGTTCCCAGAGCACAGAGTGCCTCATTCCTGATCTCCACCCTGAACTCCTTTCAGGGTGTATTGAAGGTCAGTTACTGCAGTGGCTAGTGATTTAATCCTTGTAAAGGCAGATGGCAAGTGCCAATTTTTAGATAGCAATGACATGACTCTGGGTTATCGAATTACTAGACAAACATGTTGCATGGATATTTTGGAGAGCAAAACCAAGAATTAAAAATTGCAGTCAAGACTCTGAGATCACAGGGATTAAAGAAAGGAAACTGGCTAGTAGCTTCTAGAAAATAAAGAAGGGAGAGAGGAAAATGTGAGAAAGGAAATTAGAGGTTTTCCACTTTAACTACTAATAATCTTTAAAATCAAACATTGATTTTGATTTAAAAAGGCAATTAATGCTGCAAAATGTTTTGTTTTTCTTAATCATTTTCACCCATGAAATTAAACCGAGATAGTGGTTGTTTGAGTTAGGAATTGCATTTGGATCACTGTAATAGAATCCCAGGTGGAGAAGAGGACACAGAGGCTTAGACAAATTAGTTTACTTTTCTGTCAGATAAAATGAGGTCATGAGTTAGGCAGCCCAGGGCTGGTGTGGTAGCTCTGTGGTCATAAAGAAGCAAGGCTCCTTCTCTTTTTCTGCTCTGCCATCCAGAGCATGTGTTATCTCATTGGCAAGACAGCTGGTGGACTTTGTCATCACATATGCATATTAATGACAGAAGCCCACACATACAAAGGCCCTCTGACAAGAAAAAGCTCAGAGAAGTCCATTTTGGCCAGAGTTTGAAGAAGAAACCTGAAGGGCTAGATACATAAGCCTTTACAGGTCAGGTTGATGGTTTTAGACATTCTTTAAAGGTCAAAAGAAAACTGTGAATTCTTATCATTAAGGAAAGTTTTTCCAGTATGAGACACCAGAGACCTAGTGTGCCAAGACCTGTCTAAAATGCTGAGACTGGATCAAGATAACAGAGAGCCCCCTTCCTCCCACCTCCTGGCTAGTAAGCAGGAGCAACAAAGAAGAGCAATCTACTGGGCAGGGAGATGAGTATGGAGAGAACCTCTGACATGCAGCAACACAGGGAAGGCCTAAAGCTAAGGGTGAGTCAGGAATGTTGAGAGAAGCAATCTGGAAAACCAGCTCCCAACATAAGCACAAGATAACATGAGAGAAATTTGAAGACAGTGGTGCACTGAAGATAATCGAAGCAACACAAAGTTCAAATCCAGCTCAACTTCTGACTATACAGAGTCAACCTCCTACATTCACTGTAGGAGAATAGGTGTGCTATTGCCAGGCATAAATATGACTTACCTCAGTCTCTGCTGTCTTACACATGATATCTGGCATTCAATCAAAAAGTATGAGACACACACACACACACAAAACCGAGAAAAAACACTGTAAAAAGTGTACAAAGGTGAAGCAGTCAACAGAACAAAACTCATATGACCCAGATGGTGAAACTATCAGAAAAATTGAAATACTATAATTAATATACTAAAGTCTCTAATGGAAAAGATAGACAATATATGTGAAAAGATGGGTATTTTTAGCTGACAAAGTGGAAGGTCTAAGAAAGAGATAATGGAAATATTAGATAAAAACAAAATAGTAATGAACATGAAGAATGCCTTTGACAGGCTCATCAGAAGACTTGACATAGCTGGGGAAAGAGTCAGAAAATTAGAAGATGTAGCAATAAAAATTACCTAAACTGAAACACAAAGATAGAAAGATTGGAGGAGGAAAAAAACAGGAGCATTTGAGAACTTCACGACACTATCAAATCACCTAACATATGTGGAAACCTATGTATTGTGGATTTATATATGTAAATAAAATATATGATAACAATAACACAAAAGATGGGATGGAGGAATTGAAATTAAACTGTTGTAAAGTGTATATATATATATGTGTATATATATATATATATACACACACACACACACACACATATATACATATATATAGTAAATCTTAGGGCAATCACTAAAAAATAAAGAGGTATAAATAATAAGCTGATAATGAAAATAAAATGGAATTACAAAAAATAATCAAAAAGAAGCATGAAAAAGAAGAGAAAATGAATCAATAACAGATGCAACAAATATTTTAAAATTTGCAAAATTGTAGATATCCATGCATAATATCCATAATGATATGTAGATATAAATGGCATAAACACACCAATTAAAGGATGGTGATTGTCAGATTGAATTAAAAAGTAACACCCAACTATACACTATCTACAGGAAAGCCATTTTAAATATAAAGACACATTAAAAGTAAAAGCAAGGAGAAAGATATATTATGTAAACACTAGTTAAATAAAATCTGGAGTGCCTACATTAATATCAAAAAGACTTCAGAACAAAGACTATCACCAGGGAAAAAGAGGGTCATTTCAGAATGTTAATGTCAAAATATTTTTAGGACATAATAATAATCCTAAAGGTGTATACATCTAACAATAGAACTTTAAAACACATGCAGCAAAAAAAGAACTGAAAAGAGAAATAAGTAAATCCACAGTTACTCTTGATGACCTCGACACTCCTCTCAGTAATTAATAAAGCAAATCGATAGGAATACAGTAAGGATATAGAATACCTGAACAGCATTCTCAATCAACTTGACCTTATTGAACATCTCACCCAAAACATCAGAATACATATTCTTTTCAAGGACACATGAAACATTAACCAGAACAGACAGTATTCTGAACAATAAAACAAACCTCAATTAAAAAGATTTGAAATCATACAGAGTGTGTTCTCTGACCATAATGGAATTAAACTAGAAATCAATAACAAAAAGACACCTGGACAATCTGAAATGTTTGGAAAGTTAACAAAACGCCTCTAAATAATTCATGGGTCAAAGACAAAGTCTCTGAATATTCTGAATTGAACAAATGAGAATGCACAACATATCATAATCTGTGGGAGGCAGCTAAAGCAGGGCTTAGAGGGAAATATAAGTTATACATTTATATTTGAAAAGAAGAATGGTGTTAAAGATTTAAGCTTTCACCTTATGAAACTATAAAAAGAAGAGCAAATTAAACCCAAAGCAAACTCAGAAGAAAATAATGATGGTAAGAGCAGAAAACAATAGACTTGTAAATAAAAAAACAATAGAAAAAAATTTATAAAACCAAAAGTTTTCTCTTTGAAAACATAAAATAAAACTGACAAAGAACAATATTTCTTCAAAGTTATTTCTGGTAGAGCTTTCTCTTGTGTGCATAACAGTAATATAATTTCAGTCATTTGTTCATTTAACAAATATTTATTTATCACTTACTATATGCCAAGCACTATTTTAAATGCTTGGGATACATTAGTGTTCAAAACAACAACAACAAAATTTCTGCTGACAGCCCAGTCAACAAGGTTTAATTAGAGGCTACTTTAAGAGAAGCTATACGTAAGCCATGATTTTCAGAGTTCTTTTGGAAGTTGCTAGACTAACGGGATTAAATGCAAATAATAGTTACATCCTGGTTTCAAAGTGTTTTGTATTGTACACACCCTGTTGTCAATTTTACTTTTGTAGTAACTGGGTTTATAAGACTCCCAAAAGACAGAAACATTGACAATATTCTCCCTATACACACACACACACATACACTTGCACAAGTCCCTTCTGATGTTAGAAAACAATTTGAGTCTAAGGTGAGGTCTAAAAGCTCATTAGGGTTATCTATTTGCTATTAATCTCTTTGCATTTCAGTTTGGGAGGGTTCTATTGACATATCTTCAAGCTCACGGATTCTCTCTTCAGTGGTGTCCAGTCTACTGATATCCTATTAAAGGCATTCCTCATTTGTTACAGTGTTTTTGATTTCTAGAATTTCCTTTGGATTCTTCCATTTCCATGTCTCTGCTTAAATTACTCTTCTGTTTTTGTATGTGGTCCACATTGTCTGTCAGATCCCTTAGCATATTAATCATAGTTATTTAAAATTCCTGTTTAATTTCCAAATGTGTGTAAGAGCTGAGTCTAGTTCTATGCTTACTTTGCTTTTCAGACTGTGCTTTCCCTTGCCTCTTAACAATCTGCCTTTAGCCTTGTAATTTGTTGAAAGGTGGACATGGTATATTGGGTAACAGGAACTGAGGTAAACAGGGCTTTAGAGTGAGGTTTTTTTTATTATATGGCTAAGAGTTAAGCTGTGTTTAATGTTTGCTGTAGCTTCCAGAGGCTTCAGATTCCTGTTTTTGTTTTTGTCTCCTGCTGTCTTCGGATTCCCTAAGAATTCCTTGTTAGAGTGTGTTTTGAAGGACTTCCAGCTGTAATCAACTGTTATTACACTGGAGCATTGTTGGTGGGGTGATAAAGTGTGGGAAAGGGGAAGCATTTTATGGTTTTATGGTTAAGTCTTTTGGTAGAGCTGTGTCCCTGGGCTGTGACCTTCACGAATATTTCTTAGATCCCCTTTGTCCACTTAGGTGAGACAGGAAAGCTGGAGGCAGAGAAATGTCCTTGCTCCAGGCAGAATAAGGCTCTGGTAAAATCTTTTCCTCTGTAAAGTAGGCCTTTATTGTGGAGAAGGCTCTGGACATATTTCACAATGATTCTTCTTCTCAGCCTCCTGCCAGGACCATGGGAGATCTTTTTCGGTTCTTCATCGTGAGAACCTGGTGAGATTCCTGGAGACAAAACCCAGAGAAGTGTGGAGGCCTCCCTAACAAGGCAGCCCCCACTAGTTTCATTGATTCTAGTCCGTACTCAGTCTCCAGCAATCCATCAAAATTACCATTTAATTATTCCTAATTCATGGCTTCAGGGGCTTCTGCTCCATGTAAGGAGGTCTTGACTGTGACTCTCTGGATTTACCCCTCCCCACATTTCAGGGTGATGGGTTGCCCTGTGACCTCAGTTTTATGAGGAAGGCAAGAAAAGTCATTAGTTTTGAGTTTATCCAGCTTTATCTGGTAGTAAGGAGGGAGTTGATAACTTCCAAGTTTTTTATATTTTGGAGCTTGAAACCATAAGTCCTATTTTTAACTAATCTTTAAGCAGACATATTGCTACAAAAGATGGACTTCAAATTAGCGCAAACTAAGCCAAGTTCACATGCTAACTACCTTAAAATTTTTTTTTCAGTTTGGACAAGATTTCTGTAAATATGTCATATCTAAAATCAATATATTTGAGTAATTTCTCTGACCCATTCCTGTTCTTAAGTTCTTCCATTTTAAATGGACTTCAGTGTTTAACTTAACAATAAAATAAACCTAACCCAAATCCTGCCATCATCTGTCTGCTCTCTCATTGGTACCTGGACCTTGTATTACATAGAATAAGATCCATGTGGCCCATATATTTTATTTCCCCAATTTACCAACAGCTTCTGTGGGTCCCCCACAGTGCACAGTTACTCAGCTAGGGAGATCGTGACCGCACGTCCACTGCCGAGGACGAATGCCGTCATCAACCCTGCAGAACCTGCATTGAGGCGGCAGTAAGTTCTGTGCACGGAAAGTGGCTTTGGCCTCATGTCTTAGACAGGAGTTTGCCGTATTTCTCTGTAAACAGTTTGCACACCTCAGCTTGGCTCCCAACTCCACCAAACCGACAGATAGTGGCTTGAGGGAAATCTTGGCCCCTAACAGACTGCAAAGGGCTTGCCTCAGGACATATCTGGACTTCTTCTCACCGTCTCCTTAAAATTTATGGAAAAACAAAAACAAAATAAAAAAAACTTACGGAAGTAACCGCTCTGCCAAGCCTCCCAAGAAGCTCAGCGCTCATTGGATAGGGCTGCGCCCAATGGGAGGCGGTGGTCTTCGCGGGTGGCTGGCGCGCTGCGGCGACAGTTGCCGGGAAACCGTTTGAAAACCGGAGAGCTCTGCTGGCGTCTTGGTTTACCGCCTGAGTTGGTGGCCGCCAGAGCGGGAGAGGGGGAGTTTCGTCGGCCGAGATGGTGAGCCTGTCGGGGGTCTCAAAACTAGTTGGTTGTCTGTTGATTTAATTCTAGTTTAGAGCCAGCCTGCTTCTAAAAAAGGATTTGAAGTGCCCAATCTGAGAATAAAGTGGGAAACTCGTATTTGCTTTCAGAGACCTCAGGTGCTATTATTTAAGGGACTACTTGGTTGTCTATTGATTTAATTCTAGTGTAGAGCCAAACTGCTTCTCAAAAAGGATTTGAAGTGCCCAATCTGAGAATAAAATGCGAAACTCGTATTTGCTTTCAGAGACCTCAGGTGCTATTATTTAAGGGACGCTCCTGGTGGCTTCCAGCCTTTTTTCGCATTTCTCCACAGTATTTTAAATCGGCCCGGTAAAAATCTTGCTTCCCACAGATCTGGAAATTTGGGAAATGTTTAAGAACCGCTGAGCAAATGAGTGGAAATGAAGGTCCAGGAGAGAGCAAATGAATAAATAGCAGCGGGTTGACCTATTAAATGTATATTAGAAAAACGTGACTTTTAAAACATCTTTATTGGAGTATAATTGCTTTACAGTGTTGTGTTAGTTTCTGCTGTATAACAAAGTGAATCAGCTATATGTATACATATATCCCCATATCCCCTCCCTCTTGCATCTCCCTCCCACCCTCCCTATCCCACCCCTCCAGGTGGTCACAAAGCACCGAGCTGATCTCCCTGTGCTATGCAGCTGCTTCCTACTAGCTATCTATTTTACATTTGGTAGCTTATAAGTCCATGCCACTCTCTCACTTCGTGCCAGCTTACCCTTCCCCCTCCCCGTGTCCTCAAGTCTGTATCTTTATTCCTGTCCTGCCCCTAGGTTCTTCAGAACCATTTTTTTTCTTTTAAGATTCCATATATATGTGTTAGCATATGGTATTTGTTTTTCTCTTTCTGACTTACTTCACTCTGTATGACAGACAGAGAACATCACTACTATTCTCGGTAGTATTAGGAGTATTACTATTCTCAGTAGTATTCTAGGTACATCCACCTCACTACAAATAACTTAATTTCATTTCTTTTGATGGCAGAGTAATATTCAATTGTATATATGTGCCACATCTTGTTTATTGATTCATCTGTCGATGGACACTTAGGTGGCTTCAATGTCCTGGCTATTGTAAATAGTGCTGCAATGAACATTGTGGTACATGAACTCTTTTTGAATTATGGTTTTCTCAGGGTATATGCCCAGTAGTGGGATTGCTGGGTCATATGGTAGTTCTATTTTTAGTTTTTTTTTTTTTTTTTTTTTTTTTGCGGTACGTGGGCCTCTCACTGTTGTAGCCTCTCCCGTTGCGGCGGAGCACAGGCTCCGGACGTGCAGGCTCAGCCGCCATGGCTCACGGGCCTAGCTGCTGCGCGGCATGTGGGATCTTCCCGGACCGGGGCACGAACCCGCGTCCCCTGCATAGGCAGGTGGACTCTCAACCACTGCGCCACGAGGGAAGCCCCTATTTTTAGTTTTTTAAGGAACCTCCATACTGTTCTCCATAGTGGTTGTATCAATTTACATTCCCACCAAAAGTGCAAGCGGGTTCCCTTTTCTCCACGCCCTCTCCAGCATCTATTGTTTGTAGATTTTTTGATGATGGCCATTCTGACTGGTGTGAGGTGATACCTCATTGTGGTTTTGATTTGCATTTCTCTAATGATTAGTGATGTTGAGCATCCTTTCATGTGTTTGTTGGCAATCTGTATATCTTCCTTGGAGAAATGTCTGTTTAGGTTTTCTGCCCCTTTTTGGATTGGGTTGTTTGTCTTTTTAATATTGAGCTGCATGAGCTGTTTATATATTTTGGAGATTAATACTTTGTCCGTTGATTCGTTTGCAAACATTTTCTCCCATTCTGAGGGTTGTCTTTTCATCTTGTTTATAGTTTCCTTTGCTGTGCAAAAGCTTTTAAGTTTCATTAGGTCCCATTTGTTTATTTTTGTTTTTATTTCCGTTACTCTAGGAGGTGAGTCAAAAAAGATCTGGCTGTGATTTATGTCAAAGAGTGTTCTTCCTATGTCTTCCCCTAAGAGTTTTATAGTGTCCGGTCTTACATTTAGGTCTTTAATCCATTTTGAGTTTGATTTTGTGTATGGTGTTAGGGAGTGTTCTAATTTCATTCTTTTACATGTAGCTGTACAGTTTTCCCAGCACCACTTATTGAAGACTGTCTTTTCTCCACTGTATATCCTTACCTCCTTTGTCATAGATTAGTTGACCAAAGGTGTGTGGGTTTATCTCTGGGCTTTCTAGCCTGTTCCATTGATCTATATTTCTGTTTTTCTGCCAGTATCATATTGTCTTGATTACTGTAGCTTCATGGTATAGTCTGAAGTCAGGGAGTCTGATTCCTCCAGCTCTGTTTTTCTTTCTCAAGATTGCTCTGGCTATTCGGGATCTTTTGTGTCTCCAAACAAATTTTAAGATTTTTTGTTCTAGTTCTGTAAAAAATGCCATTGGTAATTTGATAGGGATTGCATTGAATCTGTAGATTGCTTTGGATATTATAGTCATTTTCACATTATTGATTCTTCAAATCCAAGAACATGGTATATCTCTCCATCTGTTTGTATCATCTTTAATTTCTTTCATCGATGTCTTACAGTTTGCTGCATACAGGTCTTTTGTCTCCTTAGGTAGGTTTATTCCTATGTATTTTATTCTTTTTGTTGCAGTGGTAAATGGGAGTGTTTCCTTAATTTCTCTTTCAGATTTTTCATCATTAGTGTATAGGAATGCAAGAGATTTCTGTGCATTAATTTTGTATCCTGCAGCTTTACCAAATGCATTGATTAGCTCTAGTGGTTTTCTGGTAGCATCTTTAGGATTCTCTATGTATAGTATCATGTTATCTGCAAACAGTGACAGCTTTACTTCTTCTTTTCCAATGTGGATTCCTTTTATTTCTTTTCCTTCTCCGATTGCTGTGGCTAAAACTTCCAAAACAATGTTGAATAATAGTGGTGAGAGTGGGCAACCTTGTCTTGTTCCTGATCTTAGTGGAAATGGTTTCAGTTTTTCACCATTGAGGATGAGGTTGGCTGTGGGTTTGTCATATATGGCCTTTATTATGTTGAGGTAAGTTCCCTCTATGCCTACTTTTTGGAGGGTTTTTATCATAAATGGGTGTTGAATTTTGTCGAAAGATTTTTGTGCATCTATTGAGATTACGTATGTTTTTTCTCCTTCAGTTTGTTAATATCGTGTATCACATTGATTGATTTGCGTATATTGAAGAATCCTTGCATTCCTGGGATAAACCCCACTTGATCATAGTGTATGATCCTTTTAAAGTGCTGTTGGATTCTGTTTGCTAGTATTTTGTTGAGGATTTTTGCACCTGTGTTCACCAGTGATACTGGCCTGTAGTTTTCTTTTTTTGTGACATCTTTGTCTGGTTTTGGTATCAGGGTGATGGTGGCCTCATAGAATGAGTTTGGGAGTGTTCCTCCCTCTGCTATCTTTTGGAAGAGTTTTAGAAGGATAGGTTTTGGCTCTTCTCTAAATGTTTAATAGAATTCACCTGTGATGCCATCTGGTCCTGGGCTTTTGTTTGTTGGAAGATTTTTAATCACAGTTTCAATTTCAGTGCTTGTGATTGGTCTGTTTATATTTTCTATTTCTTCTTGGTTCAGTCTTGGCAGGTTGTGCTTTTCTAAGAATTTGTCCATTTCTTCCAGGTTGACATGACCAGCTTTTGAACCTCACTTTACAGCCAAGGGGGAAGGGGTAGAGGGTGGAATGAGGAGGAATTCCCTGCGTAATGGTAAAGAGCTGGGTCTATAGAGCTCAGCTGCACATCTTTGAATTCTAGTATGGCTGTTTATTAGCTGAGGAAACTTGGGTCAAGTTGCATTAACTATTCATGCCTCATATATAAGATGGGGAACACTAATAGTACCTGCTTCATTGATATCATGTATTTACCTGACATTTGCTTTTTTATTATGATATATTTCTTTGAATTTAGGAAGGAAGCCAAAAGCCTTTCATGTTTTACTGTTAGCTATCTTCATTTCATTTGTTTCTGGGGCTACATCAATATATTTTTAAAAATTAGATTCTGGAGCACCAAAGTATGCTTTCCCCCCTCTGCTCTCCATTTTAGGCTTCCAAAAGGAGAACTCTGAGCTTTAGTGAAAGGCATCAGAAATTAGTAGATGTAAACTATTGCAAAAAATTGCATGTCGAGGCACTACAAAGGCTACAGAATCAAATCAGGGACCAAACGGTGCAGAATGAGAATGATGACCGGGCTGAGCACAAAAGGTTCCTCAGATTATTACAGAATGAACAATTTGAGTTGGATATGGAAGAGGCCATTCAAAAGGTAAGTTTTACTATTCATTTTTACATCATTTTTTTCCCTTCATTTTCTCTTTGGAAACAATGAAAGCCAACTGGAATTGAGTAGAGAGACTAAGTATCAGGCAAAGGATGCCTCCCAGTGAGTCAGCCCAGTGTAGTGGTAAAGAGCTGGGGTTTTGGAACTGGACTGTGTATCTTGAGTCCTAGTACTGCTATATGTTAGCTGTGGAACCTTGGGTAGTTTGCTTTTACTTTCTTTGTCCCATCTAGAAAGTGAGAAGAATAATAGTACCTACTTCATAGGATTGTTTTAGTAATTAATCAGCTAATACAGGCAAAGCACTTAGAATAGTGCCTGGAAGAGGCACTATTTTTTTTCATAAATATGAAATCCATAATTACTAACTTCCACAGTTTTGTTCACATAAGTATAATTCTCTTGCTTTCCCTAAAATTCTAAAGACAAAAATTTAAGAATACCTTTTTTGAATTTATTGAGATTAAACATGTACATTAAGTGGTAGAAAATGAACACATATTTATTAGCTATGAATTTACTTGTATTTTTGATTTTGAAATACTGCCTTGAAAAATTCAGGTATAACGTGTAGGTATGTAACTACTAAAGTGTGGAGACAGTTTTTCAGTGCATATTTTAAGGGATGAGGGGGGTAGAAAAAGGGAAACCAACAAGAAAAGAAATGAGTTCTCATAAATGTGAAAAAGATGTTCTGATATTTCAGTATTTTTTGAGTGTCTGCTATATGTTCAACATTTTGTAAGATATTGTGGGGACTGGGAAAACCAAGTTTTAAAAGTGGCATTCATCCTTCTGAGTTTCAAATTCCAGAAGCTTAGACATGACTTTTTAACCCTGAGCAAGAAGATCCTCGGGATTAGATTTTTTTGCCTATTCTTTTTATTCTTATTTTTTCTTTAATTTTAAAGAAAACCCCAGATATCATAACAACTCTCTCTTGTATACTTCAGTATACATCTTACAAAATATGGATTTATTTTTATATAGCAGCAGCATAATGCCATTATCTTATCTGATAGAATTATCAATAAATAAATTCAAGGTATCATTTAATACCATTCCATAATCAAATTTCTGTGATTGTGTCATGTCAGAAGACTGCTTTTACAGTTGGTTTGTTTTAATTGGATCCAAACAAGGTTTATCCAGTGTATTTGGTTATGTCAGTTCCCTTTTAATCTAAACCCTTCCCTGTGCTTTTTTTTTAACTTCATGTTTTTAACTTGTTAAAGAATTTAGGCCAGTTGTTTAATAGGATATCCCACTTTCTGAATTTATTTATTTGCTTCCTCAGTGGTTCCTTTACTTTGTTCCCCTATCTCTTATATTTCCTCTAAATGAAAGTTAGCCCTAAGGGCATGATTAGATTTAGGTACAACTCTTTTGGCAGTGACTCCATGGCAATGCTATCCTTGATATTTTATCCCACCAGCAGGCACATACTGGTGCTGATGTTGATGCTAATGTTGATTAGTGGGTTTAATGAGACAGCCTGGTTCCTCCATTGTAAAGATCCCCATCAAACTTTAATCTTTGGTTTCACCAATGAATCTTTTTCATTATTAGGGGTTGTAAAACACTGATTTTCTAATTTTGTTGTTCCTTTCACATTTAATTAGCTGCAATTCCTCTGTAAAGAACTTTCCCTCATCAACCACTGTAATTTGGTACCCTGAGATATAGTTTTTACTGGAAAAGGAGATAAATAATTTTCAGAGCAAGAATTAGTGCCCTAGTCACTTCCATTGGTGTATGCCTATGTTGCTTTTTAAAATTTTGTTTTCTTGAGCTTTGGACTTTTTCTCTTTTTAAAAATATTTTTTTTGGAGTCATGGGCCTTTATATACTTGAATTAATTGTATTTATTTTTCTTTTTCATGCTCAGATTGTCCTAACATTTGGCCAATGGATGCCCTTTTATTGCTTCTGTGTCCTTTTGACAAGACTCCCTTAATTTGTGGTAGCTTCCTTGCTTTTTGTCAGAATACAGTGTTACAGGCTAGGCATGGTTAATTTTACGTGCCAGCTTGACTGGGCCATGGGGTGCCCAGATATTTGGTCAGCCATTATTTTGGATGTTTTTGGATGAGATTAACATTTAAATTAATAGTCTGAGTAAAGCAGATTTGGAACTGAAACAGCTCTTACTGAGTCTCAAGCCTGCCAGCCTTCAGACAGGAACTACACCAGTGGCTCTCACGCCTTTGACCTTAGACTGGAACTAAACTATTGGCTGGCTTCTGTCTCCAGCTTTCCAACTAATCCTGCAGATCTTGGGACTTGCCTGCTTCCATAATTGCTTGAGCCAATTCCTTATTATATTGTTTCTGTTTCTCTGGAAAACCCTAATACAAGGTTCATCTTGTAAACTTCTTGCTTCATACCTGGAATTGGCCATTGTACCAAGGAGTTCTATTATCATTTAGTGGAAATAATATTTAGAGACAATTTTGAGTTTAGATATGCTTATTACTCTTGGGTGTTATATATGCTTATTATATTGGTTCCAAGTCTTTTCAGCAGATAGAACTTGGACATATGCATATTTTTAACTTTTTGAGGTAAGTTTGGTTTTACAGAATAGTTGCAAAAATAATACCCTTGACCTGACTTCACTTTATGTTACCATCTAACATAATCATAGAATAATTATCAAAATGAAGAAATTAGCCTTGCCACAATACTATTAACTAAACTGTGAGATTTATTTGGATTTCATCAGTTCCTTCACTGACACCTTTTTGTTGTTGTTCCAGTATCACAAATTGCATTTAGTTGTCAGGTGTCCTTAGTCTCCTCTAAGTCTCCTCCATTCTGTGAGTTCCTCCCTTTTTTTCTGTCTTTCATGACCTTGACAATTTTGAAGGCTAGAGTTCATTTGTTATATTAGTTTTCTGTTGCTGTGTAACAAACTTCCACAAACTTAGTGGCTTAAAACAATATCCATTTATTACCTCACAATTTTTGTAGGTCAGAAGTCCAGGCATGGTGTAGCTGGATTGTCTGCTTGGTCTCACAAGGCTGAAATCAAGGTCTTGCCTGGGATGCATTCTCATCTGGATCTTGGGGCCTCTTCTCGGCCCGTTTAAGTTGTCAGCAGAGTTCATGTTCTTGTAGTTGTAAGCCTGAAGTTTTCATCTCCCAGAGGTTGCTGACATTCCCTGCCACGTGACCCTCTCTACACATGCAGTTTACTTGCTTTCTGGCACCACAAGATATTCCAGGCTCACTTATTCTTCCCTGGCCTTGGAATCAACCAGTTCTCTTAGAAGACTTGGTTCCTTTTATTGGAAAATGGTATTTAGAAACCAAGGTCTGAATGATGGACGTGTTCATTATTACTGGTGTTTTACTGCTCTGCTCCCTCTAGGTGGAAAGAACTAGAAAACAAAATAGAAAATAACCATACACACACATCTGTGTTTACATTTGTGTGTCTGTCTGCATGTACTTATTAATAAAAAAACCCATGAGCCTGAGTTGGTACTGGTGACTCCAGTCTGCCACCACATGGGTCATTTTCGTGTTTCCCCTTTCCTTATTTGTAATTGCATTCTCCCAACAAAAAGAAAGCTGGCTCTCATTATCTACAATATATTTATTTATTCTTTCAACCCTAGAATACAAATAGTTTCAGAATTGCTCACCTGCACTCTTGTGAACAACAAATTTACTTACTACAATACAGACTTGGGTACAGTTCTTTGTGTCTTTAGCCTTGCAATATCTAGTCGAACTTCTTTCCAAAGTTACTTATGTCCACTCCTACCTATCTCCTCCATTGTGGTTATTTGATTGATTTTTGTTTGGTTGGTTTTTTTGTGATTGATTTTTAATACAGTTAATTTGTTATAGTCTGCATTCCATTGTCCTCCCCACATCTGAATGATTTCTTTTTTTTTTAATGTTGAAATAATTACATATCCTTGGGAAGGTGCAAAGATAGTGCAGAGAGGTCCACTGTGCCCTTGGGCAGTTTCCCCCAATGGTTACATCTTACACAACTGTAATATATCAACCCTGTAAAATGACATTGCTATGTTATGCGTATATATTTCTGTGTCATTTTATTACATGTGTAGATTTATGCAATCACCACCTCATTCAAGGTACAGAACTATTCCATCACCACCAAGACCTCATTCATGCTACCCCATTATTGTCACACACTTCCTTCAAACCCCACAATGCCTGGTGATCACTAATTTGTTCTCCGTCTTTATAATTTTGTTATTTCAAGAATGTTATTTTTAAAAAAGGATGTTGTATAAACAGTCCTGCATGTGATTCCATACATATGTGGAATCATAAGTCTATAACCTTTATTTATTTATTTTTTTAAACATCTTTATTGGAGTATAATTGCTTTGCAATTGCTTTACAATGGTGTGTTAGTTTCTGCTTTATAACAAAGTGAATCAGCTATACATATACATATATCCCCATATCTCCTCCCTCTTGCGTCTCCCTCCCACCCTCCCTATCCCACCCCTCGAGGTGGTCACAAAGCACCGAGCTAATCTCCCGGTGCTATGCGGCTGCTTCCTACTAGCTGTCTATTTTACGTTTGGTAGTGTATATATGTCCATGCCACTCTCTCACTTCATCCCAGCTTATCCTTCCCCCTCCCTGTGTCCTCAAGTCCATTCTCTACATCTGTGTCTTTATTCCTGTCCTGCCCCTAAGTTCTTCAGAACCATTTTTTTTTGTCTGTAACCTTTAGAATAGGCTTTTTTCACTCCACATAATGCTCTTGAAATTCATCCATGTTGTTGGATGTGTCAACAGTTTATTCCTTTTTATTATTAAGTAGTAGTACATAGTATGGATGTACTAGTTGATTTCATTTAAAATTTGCATATTATAAAATTCATTCTTTGTTATGTACAGTTCTATGGATTTTGGCAAATGCATAGATTACTGTTTCCACCATCACAATGTCATACAAAGCAATCCATCACACCAAAAGTCCCCTCATGCTTCCTCTTTATAGTCAGCCACTCACACCACCCCCCAGTCCCTGGAAACCATTGATTTCTTTTTTGTCCAACAGGTTTATCTTTTCCATAGTATCATATAAATGGAATTATGTAATATGTCACCTTTTGGGTCTGACTTCTTTCACTTAGCAAAACAAATTTAAGATTTTGTGTTGTTGCATAAATCATTCATTTTAATTGCTGAATGGTATAGTAGTATTCTCTTATATGGATGTACCACAGTTTGTTTATCCATTCACAGTATGAAGTAAATTTGAGTGGTTTCCAGTTTTGGGCAAATGTGAATAAAACTGAATATAAACTTTTGTATGAACATAAATTTTCATTTCTCTTGGATAGATATCTGATAGTAGGATGGTTGGGTCATATGGTATGTGTAAGTTTCATTTTATAAGAAACTGCCAAATCATTTTCCAGAGTTACTGTGCTACTTTTCATTTCCTCAAGTAATGTATAAGAATTCCAGTGGCTTTGTGTCCACATCAGTACTTGCTGTTGCTTTTTGTTCATTGAAATTTTTATTGAGATAATTATAGATTCATATGAAGTTGTAAGAAAAATACATAAAGTTCCTATATATCCTGTACCCAATTTCTCCCAATGGTACATCTTGCAAAAGTATAGTACAATATCACAAACAAGATATCAACAATGATGCGATCCACCAGTCTTGTTCACATTTCCCCAGTTTTACTTGTGTGTGTGTGTGTGTGTGTGTGTGTGTGTGTGTGTGTGTTTGTGTGTTTAGTTCTATACAGTTTATAACATGTGTAGCTTTGTATATATAATACCATAGCCAAGATCCAGAGGAGTTCCATGATCACAAGGGTCCCACGTTTTGTCCTTTTATAAGCATACCCTTCTCTTTCTTGTCCATCCCTACCTCATCCCTAACTGTAGCAATCACTAATATGTTCTCCATTTCTATAATTTTGTCACTTAAAGAACATTACATGTACAACTCATCAGTAAAAAGAAAAAAAAATTTTAATGAGCAAAGGATTTCAATAGCCATTTCTCCAAAGAAGATATACAAGTGAGCAATAAGCACAAAAAATGATGCTCAACATCATTAGTCATTAGGGAGATGCAAGTCAAAACCACAGTGAGATACCACTTCAGACCCACAAGGACTGCTGCAATTGGAGGAAAAAAAAGGAAAATAAGTGTTGGAACCCTTGTACATTGCTGCTGGAAATGTAAAATGGTGTAGTGGCTGTGCAGAACTGTTTGGTAGTTCCTCAAAAAGTTAAGCATAGTTACTATATTACACAGCAGTTACACTCCTAAGCATATGACCAAGACAATTGAAAATCTATGTCCACACAAAAACTTTTACACAAATGTTCATAGCAGCATTAATCATGATAGACAGATAAGTGGAAACAACCCATATGCTCATCAGCTTGTGAATGGATAAACAAAATATGTTATATCTATACAATTGTATATTATGCAGCCATAAAAAGGTATGCATTACTGATATGTACTGTGACATAGGTGAACATTGAAAGCATTATGCTAAATGAAAGAAGCCAAGCACAAAAAGGCCACATATTGTATGATTTCTTTTAAATGAAATATCTAGAATAGGCAAATTCACACAGATAGGAAGTAGATTAGCGGTTGAGGGGTAAGTGGAATGGTGAGTGACTGCTAACAGGTATGGGGTTTCATTTTTGGGTGATAAAAATGTTCTGTAATGTTGAAAACTTACATCCACACACAAAACTGCACATGGATGTTTATGGCAGCTTTATTCATAATTACCAAAACTTGTAAGCAACTAAGATGTCCTTCAGTAGGTGAATAGATAAATAATCCAGAAAATAGAATATTATTCAGTGCTAAAATAAATGAGCTATCAAGCATGAAAAGACATGAAAGTGAAGGAAGCCAATCTGAAAAGGCTACACAATGTATGATTTCAAATATATGACATTCTGGAAAAGGCAAAACAATGGGGATAGTGAAAAAGATCAGTGGTTTCCAGGGGTTTTGGAGAGGTTGGGATGAATAAGCAGAACAAAGAGGATTTTTAGGGCAGTGGAACTACTCTGTATGATATTGTAATGGCAAGTATATATGTCATCATACAGTTGTTTAAACCTATAGAGTATATAACACCAAGAATGAACAGTAAGGTAAACTATGGACTTGGGTGCTAATGATGTGTCAGTGTAGGTTTATTGATTGTAGCAAATGTCCCCTCTGGTGTGGGATGTTGATAGTGAGGGGGCTGTGCATGTGTGTGGGCAGAGTGTTTATTGGGAACTATGTTCTTGTCAGTTTTGCTGTGAACCCAATACTGCTCCAAATAATAGTCTATTAAAAAAAAAAGTTCTGGAACTAGGTAGTGGTTGTTGGTTGCACAACATTGTGAATGTACTAAAAAACTGCTGAGTCGTGAATTGTGAAATGTGAATTATGTTTCAGATTTAAAATAGAACATGTTCCAAGAACATTATATAAATAGGATCAAACAGTATGTAACCTTTTGGGATTGCATTTTTTCACTCAGCATAATTTCTGGAGATTCATCGAAATTGTAGTTTGTATGAATACTCATTCTTTTTTGTTGCTGAGTGGTGTTCCACAGTATGGATATACCACGGTTTATTTGACCATTCACCTGTTGAAGGATGTCTGGGTATTTTCAGTTGGGTATTTTGAATAAATCTGCTGTAAACATTTGGGTACAGGTTTTTTAATAAACATAAATTTTCATTTTTCTGGGAGAAATGCTTAAGAGTACAACTGTTGAGTTGTGTTGTAAAAACTATTTTCCAGAGTAGCTATACCATTTTACATTCCCACCCAGTGAATAATGCTGTTTCTCACTAGCATTTGTTTTTGCTGCTACTTTTTGTTTTAGCCATTCCAGTAGGTATGTAGTGATATATCATTGTAGTTTTAACTTGAATTTCCTGATGTCTAATGATATTGAACATCTTTTCATGTGCATATTCTTTCCTAAATACAGAATTTAATCAAGTCTCTAGATCTTTCTACCATTTTATAGGAAATAAAAAAGAGAAATAAGATATCCTGGTGAAGCAATCGGTTGAATTCAGAATGTGGGACATTCTGTGGGACATATGTCCTAATTTCCACAACAAGTCAGTGTCCTGGCGGGGGGTAATCTGTGAGGAGACTGTTAAAAAATAAAAGAGACTTAAGAGAAATCATAACTAGATACAATATATGGACCTTGTTTGGATTTTGATTTGAACAAACCAAAAAAAAAAAGGATCTTCGAGACAGCTGGGGAAATCTGAATATGGAAAAATTATTAGACCTTACTAAGGAATTATTGTTAATTTATTTCAGTTTATTACTTGTTTGGTTATATAAGAAGAAATTCTTGTCAGGTAGAGATCAATATCGAATTATTTACATGGTAATGCTATATCTAGGATTTAATTTTAAATACTCTAGCAAAAAAAAATATATATATATATATAGGAAAAAGTGGGAGTGGAGTGGAAGAGTAGAGAAAAAAGATTGGCAAAATACTGATAATTTTTGAAGATGAGTGATGTCTACCTGAGGGAGTTTTTTGATTTTCTTCTTACTTTTGGTGATGTTTGAAATTTTCCATGAAAAAATATTCAGAAAAAAAAACATTCAGATAAAATGTCCAGAAATTTTCCATGATAAAATGTTCAGAACATTTTCCAGATGAAATGTTCAGGAAAAGTATTTATTAAAATTATATTTTGTATTTTAAAACATAAACAGTTGACTGCTCAGAAGGTACTTGTAGTTTTTTGCTATAAAACAAATTCAACCTTAATGAAAAAAAATCTGGTTCTGGGGGACAAATGACTAAAGTTATTTATTTTTTTATTTAGGCAGAAGAAAACAGAAGATTGAGGGAGCTCCAGCTTGAACAAGAAGAAAAATTGGCTATGGAATTGGCGAAACTTAAACATGAAAGTCTAAAGGATGAAAAGATGAGGCAACAAGTAAGAGAAAACAGGTATCTTGGCTTCCAAAAATATCATTTATTTAGTCTTTTTGGCCACTTAAAAATATATATTTTTTTGCATTAGGTCCTTGGTTATCTATTTTAAATATAGCAGTGTGTACATGTCAATTCCAAACTCCCAATCTACACCTCCCCTCTACCATTCCCCCTGGTAATCATAAGCTAATTCTCTAAGTCTGTGAGTCTGTTTCTATTTTGTAAATAAGTTCATTTGTATCTTTTTTAGATTCTGCATATAAGTGATATCATATGATATTTGTCCTTCTCTGTCTGACTTACTTCACTTATCTTTAAACTTTTATGTAATGCTTAGCATCTGAGAGTGAGATTTCTTTCTTTATGTCATTGTACTCAGTTAATATTTTGACTAGAAATACTGCTTTAAATCCTATATATATGTTCATTTGAAAAAAGAGGTCATATTTCTAGAAATAAAGTGTTAATATTTAAGATGAAAATCAGTATCAATTCCCTCTTCTCCAAAAAATTTTTTTTTGCGGTATGTGGGCCTTTCACTGTTGTGGCCTCTCCCTTTGCGGAGCACAGGCTCCAGAAGCACAGGCTCCAGAAGCACAGGCTCAGCAGCCATGGCTCACGGGCCCAGCCGCCCCGCGGCATGTGGGATCTTCCTGGACCAGGGCATGAACCCGTGTCCCCTGCATCGGCAGGCGGACTCTCAACCACTGCGCCACCAGGGAAGCCCTAAAGATAATTTTTTAAATGACCTCTTATAGAAAATAGACTCATGAATTCTACTCATAAGAAAATCTTAGGTGATACCTAATTTAATTTTATGTCCCTACATAAATTTCCTACAGTATTTCTGGAAGGTGGCTGGTCAGCTGTGGTTTAGCATGTCTAGTGACTGTGATCAGAACTTTTTCATTCAGACCTATCTTTGAATAATCCTTTTTTCCCTATTGTTTCAAAATTAATTTCCCTGTAATATCCAGGTATTTATCTTAGTTCTGCTATCTGATTGAAAAATAAATAAATTGAGTTTTTCTTTAGGACATCCCTTCATATTTAAGAATCCACTAAACATTTCCTTCTGTAAGTTAAATGTCCCTTATTCCTTCATTTGTTCTTTAGGTAACATGATTTCAAGCTTCTTTACCATCCTGGTTCTCTTCTGTAGATGTAATATACATTTTTAGTGTTCCTTAACAAAACATTGCCCCCACAATTATGTGTAATACTCTAGGGTACTGTTTATTTTATTTTATTTTTTTAAAAAATATTTATTTATTTGGTTGCACCGGGTCTTAGTCGTGGCAGGCAGGCTCCTTAGTTGCAGAGCACTGGCTCCTTAGTTGCAGCATATTGTCTTCTTAATTGTGGCACGTGGGCCTCTTAGTTGTGGCATGTGAACTCTTAGCTATGGCATGCATGTGGGATCTAGTTCCCTGACAAAGGATTGAACCCGGGCCCCTTGCATTGGGAGCACGGAGTCTTATCCACTGCACCACCAGGGAAGTCCCTAGGGTACTGTTTAGTACTCCTAATAGTGAGACTGTTAACCACATTGTTCTAGAATATGTTTCTTAATGTTGCCTAAGATCGAATTACTTTTCAGTGGCAGCCTATCACACTGTTGATTAAAACTCAGACTAACTAAATGCCAATTCTGTACTTATGTAGTTGAATATATTAGGAATTTACTTTGATAGTTGTTACATTTTATCTTAACTGAGCAAGGCTTCTATAGAATATTATATGACCCATGGATGAGCTCCAGAGGTTTTGAGCCCATTAAATTGTATATGTATGTTTGGCAAATGTACCCATGTGTATTTTTCTGTGTCCACAACTTTTATCACATTCTCTAAGGGATTACTAATTCTTAGAAGAAAAAAAAAGATTTAAAATTGCTGCTAATGTCTTCATATTGCTCTAGTCTCAAACCATCTTTTTTGATCTTAATTCTCCAATTATTGTTAGCTATCACTCACACTTTTATGTTATCTGAAGATGAAGTAAATGTTTCATATGTCTTTGTCTAATTCACTGACAAAAGAATTAAATACAGGACCTTTCTAGCAATTGAAGACTAGGTGATTCAGATAAAAGCTCCCTCTCAGAGCAGACTGTCCGGAGAAAGTATAATAATAAGATATGGGAGAGGAAGGAAACCATAATGGTGAGCCTGGCATTTGTAGCTGCATTTCTCCTGGAAGTTTCTGCAGATGGCAAAAGTATAGATGAGAGTTAACAAGTGAAGCAGAGCTTGGCCAGTAAGCATATAGTAAGGTGTTCAACATCATTCTACACGCTGTATGCGTAAGAGTTGTATACTTTGGTGTATGTTTTACTTTAATAATCCAGAATTTAATTAGATTTTATTAGATAGAAACAGGTGAAGAGATAACGTGCAGTTTAGTGGAAAATATCCAGAATAAGCAGAGAGAGACAAAAGGGTAGAAAAATACAAAAGAGAACTTAGATAAGGGCTGTGTTGGAAAGTTCTACTACAGGGGTCCCCAACTCCCGGGCTGTGGACCAGTACTGGCCCACTCCCTGTTAGGAACCAGGCCACACAATGGGAGGTGAGCGGCGGGCAAGTGAGTGAAGCTTCACCTGCCACTCCCCATTGCTTGCATTACCGCCTTAACCATTTCCCCCACCCCTCACCCTCCGTGGAAAAATTGTCTTCCACAAAACCAATTGGTCACTGGTGCCAAAAAGGTTGGGGACCGCTGTTCTGCCAGATGTATAATTTTAATTCTGGTAGTAGAAATGAAAGTGGATGATGCAGCAGCAGTATTCAAAGAGATACAGGCTGAGAATTTCCAAAAATAATAAAAGGCATAAAGCCACAGTAAATAATTAAAAATACATCTATGCTCATTCTAGTCAAACTTTAGAAATCTAACAATAAAGAAAATCATAAAAATCACAAAACTAGCCACACAAAAATGACTACTGCCTTCAAAGGAGCAACAGTGAGAAGTGTGACTGAATTTTGAGCAGCAACATTAGAAACTAGAAGACTGGATTTAAAGGACTGAAAGAAAATTTAGTATTCTATACATTGTGGAAAGTTTCTTCAAATATAAGGCAAAAGTCATTCGTTGAGTATTCTTTCAAATAGAGTATGTTTCCTCTCAGCAGTGTCAAAACTACTAAGAGTTTTTAATTTTGTGCATAAGCCGTGGTAAAATTTTGACATGCAGAAATGGACCATTTTCTGATAAGTGTATTCATCTGGAAATTGGCAGATCTAAATTGAAGGAAATGTTTGCTGTGGTGCTTGAAATGTATCCAAAGTAATTAAAAATTACCTATATCATGATTAGGCTCTTTAAACTTAAAAGAAATTAAGTTTTAAAACCCAGGGTAAATTTTTAAAAATCAGTGAAATTTATTTTGAAAGTAATTGTTCAAGTTCAGAAATCATGAGACTCTTATATTATTTAGAACACATGATTTTTTTTAATCCAAGAAAATATTTAAAAGACAATCTAATTTTATTATAGGTTTTAACTGGAGTTGAGAAACTCACTGTCTAGTTTTATTTATTTATTTTTTATTGGAGTAAAATTGCTTTACAATGTTGTGTTAGTTTCTGCTGTACAATGAAGTGAATCAGCTATATGTATCCCTATATCCCCTCCCTCTTGGGACTCCCTCCCACGCCCTCCCACCACCCATCTAGGTCATCACAGAGCACCGAGCTGACCTCCCTGTGCTATATAGCAGCTTCCCACTAGCTCTCTATTTTACACCTGGTACTGTATTTATGTCAAACCTAGTTTTCCAGTTCGTCCCACCCTCCCCTTCCCCTCCATGTCCACATGTCCGTTCTCTACATCTACGTCTCTATTCCTGCCCTACAAATAGGTTCATCTGTGCCATTTTTCTAGATTCCACATATATGTGTTAATATACGTTATTTTTTTTTTCGCTTTCTGGCTTCACTCTGTATGACAGACTCTAGGTCCATCCACATCTCTACAAGTGACCCAATTTCGTTCATTTTTATAGCTGAGTAATATTCCACTGTATATATGTACCACATCTTCTTTATCCATTCATCTATCGTTGGACATTTAGGTTGTTTCCATGTCCTGGCTATTGTAAATAGTGCTGCAGTGAACATTGGGGTACATGTGTCCTTTTGAATTACGTTTTTCTCAGGGTATATGCCCAGTAGTGGGATTGCTGAATCATATGGTAGTTCTATTTTTAGATTTTTATGGAATCTCCATACTGTTCTCCACAGTGGCTGTGTCAATTTACATTCCCACCAACAGTGCAAAAGAGTTCCCTTTTCTCCACACCCTCTCCAGCATTTATTGTTTGTAGATTTTTTGATGATGGCCATTCTGACTGCCATAAGTTTTGATTTGCATTTCTCTAATAATTAGTGACGTTGAGCAGCTTTTCATGTGCTTCTTGGCCATCTGTATGTCTTCTTTGGTGAAATATCTCTTTAGGTCTTCTGCCCATTTTTAAATTGGGTTGTTTGGTTTTTTGATATTGAGCTCCATGAGCTGTTTATATATTTTGGAGATTAATCCTTTGTCATTTGGTTCATTTGCAAATATCTTCTCCCATTCTGAGGGTTGTCTTTTCGTCTTGCTTATGGTTTCCTTTGCTGTGCGAAAGCTTTTAAGTTTCATTAGGTCCCATTTGTTTATTTTTGTTTTTATTGCCATTTCTCTAGGAGGTGGGTTAAGAAACATCTTGCAGTGGTTTATGTCAAAGAGTGTTTTCCCCTAAGTTTTATAGTGTCTGGTCTTACATTTAGGTCTTTAATCCATTTTGAGTTTGTTTTTGTGTATGGTGTTAGGAAGTGTTCTAATTTCATTCTTTAACATGTCCAGTTTTCCCAGCACCACTTATTGAAGAGGCTGTCTTTTCTCCATTGTATGCTCTTGCCTCTTCTGTCATAAATTAGGTGACCATATGTGCATGGGTTTATCTCCAGGCTTTCTATCCTGTACTATTAATCTATATTTCTCTTTTTGTGCCAATACCGTACTGTCTTGATTACTGTAGCTTTGTAGTATAGTTTGAAGTCAGGGAGCCTGATTCCTCCAGCTCCGTTTTTCTTTCTCAATATTGCTTTGGCTATTTGGGGTCTTTGTGTTTCCATATATATTGTAAAATTTTTTGTTCTAATTCTGTGTAGAATGCCATTGGTAGTTTGATAGGGGTTGCATTGAATCTGTACATTGCTTTGGGTAGTATAGTCATTTTCACAATATTGATTTTTCCAGTCTAGTAACATGGTATATTTTTCCATCTGTTTATGTCATCTTTAATTTCTTTCAACAGTGTTTTATAATTTTCTGAGTACAAGTATTTTGCCTCCTTAGGTAGGTTTATTCCTAGGCATTTTATTCTTTTTGTTGCAATGGTAAATTGATTGTTTCCTTAATTTCTCTTTCTGATTTTTCATTGTTAGTGTGTAGGAATGCCGGAGATTTCTCTGCATTAATTTTGTCTCCTGCTACTTTACCAAATTCATTGATTAATTCTAGTAGTTTTCTAGTGGCATCTTTAGGATTTTCTATGTATAGTATCATGTAATCTGCAAACAATGACAGTTTTACTTCTTTTCCAGTTTGTATTCCTTTTATTTCTTTTTCTTCTCTGATTAGCGTGGCCAGAACTTCCAAAACTATGTTGAATAAGAGTGGCGAGAGTGGACATCCGGTCTTACTCCTGACCTTAGAGGAAGTGCTTTCAGTTTTTCACCATAGAGTATGATGTTTGCTGTGGGTTTGTCACACATGGCCTTTACTATGTTGAAGTAGGTTCCCTCTACGCCCATTTTCTGGATAGTTTTTATCATAAATTGTTGTTGAATTTTGTCAAAAGCTTTTTCTGCATCTATTGAGATGATCATATGGTTTTTACTTTTTAATTTGTTAATATGGTGTATCACATTGATTTGCATATATTAAAGAATCCTTGCATTCCTGGGATAAATCGCATTTGATCATGGCGTATGATCCTTTTAATGTGTTGTTGGATTCTGTTTGCTATTATTTTGTTGAGGATTTTTGCATCTATGTTCATCAGTGATATTGGTCTGTAATTTTCTTTTTTTGTAGTATCTTTGTCTGGTTTTAGTGTCAGGGTGATGGTGGCTTTGTAGAAAGAATTTGGGAATGATCCTGCCTCTGGAATTTTTTGGAAGAGTTTGAGAAGGATAGGTGTTAGCTCTTCTCTAAATGTTTGATAGAATTTGCCTGTGAAGCCATCTGGTCCTGGACTTCTGTTTGTTGGAAGATTTTAAATTACAGTTTCATTACTTGTGATAGGTCTGTTTATACTTTCTAATTCTTCCAGGTTCAGTCTTGGAAAATTGTACCTTTCCAAGAATTTGTCCATTTCTTCATGGTTGTCCATTTTATTGGCATATAGTTTTTTGTAGTAATCTCTTAAAATCCTTTCTATTTCTGTGGTGTCAGTTGTGATTTCTCCTTTTTCATTTCTAATTTTATTGATTTGCATCCTCTCTCTTTTTTTCTTGATTAATCTGGCTAAAGGTTTATCAGTTTTGTTTATCTTCTCAAAGAACGAAATTTTAGTTTTATTGATCTTTGATATGTTTTCTTTATTTCTATTTCATTTATTTCTGCTCTGATCTTTATGATTTCTTTCCTTCTGCTGACTTTGTGTTTTCTTTGTTCTTCTTTCTCTAGTTGCTTTAGGTGTAAGTTAGATTGTTTGAGATTTTTCTTGTTTCTGGAGGTAAGATTGAATTGCTATAAACTTCCCTCTTAGAACTGCTTTTGCTGTGTCCCATAGGTTTTGGGTTGTGTGTTTTCATTGTCATTTGTTTCTATGTATTTTTAAAATTTCTTTGATTTCTTCAGTGATCTCTTGGTTGTTTAGCAGTGTACTGTTTAGCCTCCATGTATTTGTGTTTTTTTACAGTTTTTTTTCCTGTAATTGATTTTCAGTCTCAGCATTGTGGTCAGAAAAGATGCTTGATGTGATTTCAATTTTCTTACATTTCCCGAGGCTTGATTTGTGACCCAAGATGTGATCTGTCCTGGAGAATGTTCCATGTGCACTTGAGAAGAAAGTGTATTCTGCCACTTTTGGGTGGAATGTCCTATAAATATCATTTAAATCTATCCTGTCTATTGTGTCATGTAAAGCTTGTGTTTCCTTATTTTCTTTTTGGATGATCTGTATATTGGTTAAGTGTGGTGTAAAGTCCCCTACTATTATTGTGTTACAGTCGATTTCCCCTTTTATGGTTGTTAGCATTTACCTTATGTATTGAGGTGCTCCTATGTTGGGTGCATAAATATTTATAATTGTTATATTTTCTTCTTGGATTGATCTCTTTATCTTTTTGTAGTGTCCTTCCTTGTCTCTTTTAACATTCTTTATTTTAAAGTCTATTTTATATGATATGAGTATTGCTACTCCAGCTTTCTTTTGATTTCCATTTGCATGGATTATCTTTTTCCATCCCTTCTCTTTCAGTCTGTATGTGTCCCTAGGTCTGAAGTGGGTCTGTTGTAGACAGCATAATGGGTCTTGTTCTTGTATCCATTCAGCCAGCCTGTGTCTTTTATTTGGAGCACTTAATCCATTTACTTTCAAGGTTATTACTGATATGTATGTTCCTATTACCATTTTCTTAATTGTTTTCATTTTGTTTTTGTGGGTCCTTTTCTTCTCTTGAGCTTCCCATCTAGGGAAGTTCCTTTAGCATTTGTTGTAAAGCAAGTGTGGTGGTGCTGAATTCTCTTAGCTTTTGCTTGTCTGAAAAGCTTTTGATTTCTCTGTCAAATCTGAATGAGATCCTTGCTGGGTAGAGTAATCTTGGTTGTAGGTTTTTCTCTTTCATCACTTTAAGTATATCCTGCCACTCCCTCTGGCCTGCAGAGTTTCCGCTGAAAAATCAGCTGAAAACCTTATGGGGATTCCTTTGTATGTTATTTTTTGCTTTTCCCTTGCTGCTTTTAATATTTTTTCTTTGAATTTAATTTTTGTTAGTTTGATTAATATGTGTCTTGGTGTGTTTCTCCTAGGGTTTATCCTGTATGGGACTCTCTGTACTTTCTGGACTTGGGTGACTATTTCCTTTCCCATGTTAAGGAAGTTTTCCACTATAATCTCTTCAAATATCTTCTCAGACCCTTCCTTTTTCTCTTCTTCTTCTGGGACTCCTATAATTTGAATGTTGGTGCATTTAATGTTGTCCCAAAGGTCTCTGTGATTGTTTTCAGTTCATTCTTTTTCTTTGTTCTGTTCCTCGGCAGTTATTTCCACCATTCTGTCTTCCAGCTCACTTATTTCTTCTTCTGCCTCAGTTTTCTGTTATTGATTCCTTCTAGTGTGTTTTTCATTTCAGTTAT
The DNA here is from genome assembly GCF_026419965.1 of Kogia breviceps. NCBI lineage: Eukaryota > Metazoa > Chordata > Mammalia > Artiodactyla > Physeteridae > Kogia > Kogia breviceps. The sequence goes on from NC_081312.1 coordinate 144,807,147, forward strand.
TATATTGTTCATCTGTTTGTTCTTTAGTTCTTTTAGATCTTTGTTAAACATTTCTTGTATTTTCTCAATCTGTGCCTCCATTCTATTTCTGAGATTCTGGATCATCTTTACTATCATTACTCTGAATTTTTTTTCAGGTAGCTTGCCTATTTCCTCTTCACTTATTTGGTCTTATAGGTTTTTACCTTGCTCCCTCATCTGTGACATTTTTTTGTCATCTTATTTTTTTTTGTTTTCTTTTTTGATGGGTGGGATTGTGTTTCTGTCTTACTGGTTGTTTGGTCTGAGGCTTCCAGCACTGGAGTTTGTAGGCTGTTGGGTAGAGCTGGGTCTTGGTGCAGAGATGAGGACCTTGGGGTGACCTCACTCTGATGAATATTCCCTGGGGTGTGAGGTTTTCTGTTAGTCCAGTGGTTTGGACTCGGAGCTCCCACTGCAGGAGCTCTGGCCTAAACCTCTGCTTGTGAACCAAGATCCTGCAACCCACGTGGGGCGGCAAAAAAAAAAAAAGGAAAAGGAAGAAGAAGAAAAAAAGGAGCAGAACAATAACAGATTAAAAAGTAAGATTAGAAAACTAACAGGTATGTTAGAAAGAATAAAAAAATAAAAATATAGATGAAACAACAACCAGAAGGTAAAACAGAACCACAACAGTAAAAAAAGAGGAGAGGAAAGAAACAAAAAAAAAGCCAGAAAAGGCCTTGGCTGTGGGGGTGTGGGGTTTAGGTAGGGGCGGTGTTTATGTGGTGGGCGGGACCTATGCTTAGGACCCACAGGGCCAGAAAATGCCCTGGGTGGGGTGTGGGGCTTAGGCTCAAGGCAGCAGGAGGGACCCAGGAGTGCCTCTGGCCTTGGAGGTCAGAGCACCAGGTCCAGGACCCCAGCAGGCTTACTGGCCCTGAGTGGGTGGGGGGAATGCAGGGTGCTTTCCCCCCCCATCCTCGGATCCTAGAGGTCCCGTCCCTGTTGGCCTCTCTTCTTCTCCCCCCCACCACCTCCCTCCTATGCCCCTAGGAGCCACATGGCCAGAGAGAGCCCCAGAAGGCAGGGGACCAGACCTGGAAGCCCAACAGGCTTCCCGAGGCCTAGTGGTTAGGGGAAATGCCCTCTGCCTCTCCCCTGATCCTCCAGTCCCAGAGGGCCCTCCCATCTGCCTCTTCTCCCCTTCTCCCTCCATCCTATGCCCCTAAGACCCCCACAGCCCGACAGGGCCCGGGAGAATGGAGGACCAGGCCTGGAAGCTCAGCAGGTTTCCTGGGCCATAGTGAGCAGGGGGAATGCCCTCCATGCCTTCCCTGATCCTCTGATCTTGGAGGGCCCCTCCGCATCCACCACTCCTCTTCTCTGCTCAGCCCTGCCCGCCATCTCCCTCCTATACCCCTAGGACTAACGTGGCCCGGAGGGGTCCTTGAAAGGTGGAGGACCCGGCTGGGGAGCCTGGCAGGCTTCCTGGGGCCCAATTAGGCAGGTGAAACGCTAGGTGTGCTCCCACTGATATCTGAGCCCCTGAGGGTCCCTCCAGGCATGGAAACCCCTCCCCACTCCCAGCCACCACTTCTCCTCCCCCCTTACTCCCCCCACATCCTACCCATCACTCAGGGAGTTCCTCCCATCTCCTTGGGCGTCTAGGTCCCCCACCAGCGTCTGGCAGGCACCCTTCTTGTGGGGAGACATGAACTCTGCATCTTCCTATGCCGCCATCTTGACTCTGTCCCCCCACTGTCTAGTTTTAGAAATCCTATTTTAATTGTAGCATTAATCAATAATTATAATTAGTTGTACAATTAGTTATAATTACTTACAGTTATTACAACTAATTGTGTAATTATGACCATACAATTTATAATTATTAAATAATGAGCAATTGTATATTTATTGTATAGCTAACACATAAATTTATGGAAGAAAAAATAAGTACCTTGTTTATAACTTGTATTTAAGTTGAGCATAAACTATCTCAAAGAAGAGACAGAGGGCTTCCCTGGTGGCTCTGTGGTTGAGAGTCTGCCTGCCAATGCAGGGGACACGGGTTTGTGCCCCAGTCCGGGAAGATCCCACATGCCACAGAGCGGCTGGGCCTGTGAGCCACGGACGCTGGGCCTGCGCGTCTGGAGCCTGTGCTCCGCAACGGGAGAGGCCACAACAGTGAGAGGCTCGCGTACTGCAAAAAAAAAAAAAAAAAAAAAAAAAGAAAAAGAAAAAGAAGTGACAGAGATAGTCTTCCCTTATTAAATGTACAACAAGTTCCTTGCTGATGCCAGTACTATTATAATCCTGACTGATAATCAATATGTTAATTATTAAAATAAATAAGATGGATTACAAAAATAACATTTTCAGTCAAACAAAACAGAGAATTGCTCACAATAACCCTTCATTAAAGGAAATACTAGCAGTTGTTCTTCATGTAGAAGAATAAAAATAATCCCAACATTAATCTCAAAACTTCAGGGAGGCAAATGCATAGTAAATCTAGGTGAAATATGAATCTGTAAATCACTTATTGTAATGTCTTTGGGATTTAAAATATATAGAGTTAAAAATGTAACAAACCATAACAAAAGTGAGGTAGGAAGTACATACATGGAGTTAAAGTGGTCACGAATCTTTCATTGTTTAGTAAAAAATTATGGACAAATTTTATCAGACTTGAAACAAACATGTAATCTCTGTAATACGAATTTGGAAAAGAATATACAATTAACAAATTAATAGATGGGAAAATTTGATAATAAGGAATGATGAGGCTGTGCAGAAAAGAGTTGACATAGCACACTTGAGGCTAATTTCCTCAGATAGGCCTGCTTTGCAAGTTTGGTCCTTGGTTGGCATCTGGAAACTTGGATTTCAAGAAGATTCCCACCACTCTGATAAGAGTGTCTAATTGTTTGGAAAAACAGTATGGTTCATGCTGAACTCTGTTCCTTCTGGTAGTCGTAATTTTGGTACTTGGTAGGAGAGGGTACGTGCATGACCAGCCCCTAATGAAAATCTTGGGCCCTAAGTCTCTAGCGAGCTTTCCTGGTAGACAATTCTCACCTGTTGTCACAACTCGTTGTTGGGGGAATTAAGCATCTCCTGTGTGACTCCACTGGGAGAGAACTTTTGGAAACTTGCAGCTGATTTCCTCCAGCCTTTCTGACATGCTTTTTTTCCTTGTCGATTTTGCTCTGTATTTCACTGTGATAAATCATATCCATGAGTATGACTATATACAAAGTCCTGTGAGTCCTCTGAGTGAGTGATGGAACCCAGTGGGGGGGTGGTCTTGGGGACTCCAAGCATAGAGACAAAAAGAAGAGAAGGGAGAACACAGAACAGGTAAGACAAATAGAAAGAATATATTAAGATTGTAAATGTAACCCAACTATATTAGTAGTTATAATAAACATGTTTGAACCATTTATGAACACAGACCATTTGTTATGCCAGAACAAATACAACAGATTTTTAACACATTTATTTCATTCATAGTATGTTCTCTGACCACAGTGGAGTTAAACTAGATATATAGTAACAAAAAGACCCCCCAAAACTAGACAATCTTTGTATGTTTAGATATTTTAAAATGTACTTCTAAATAACCCCAGGCTAAAGAAGCAATCAGAATTGAAATTAGGAAGTATTTTTAACTGAATGATAATGAAAATGCCACATAGTAATGGTTGAAAGATTGGAGTGACATCTGAGAAATGGTATAGTAGGCAGCTCCAAGTTCCTGTCCTCCTAGTCAAACTAGCAGAAACTGTCAGAATCAACTTTGTAAGAACACTGAACAACAAAGTTTTATAGCAACCAAGAAACAAAGAAAAAGGCAACTTAGAAATGGAAGCAAAGTCTGTAGTGTTTTTACTTTTCCTTGCTCCATCCCCTCTCAGCTCTGAGGCAGTCTTGAGGACAGCAGCCCATAGAGTACCAGGCCCTGGTTCTGGAGGAAGAAGAGCAGATCTTATCTGCAAATTATTGTGTCTGTATATTCTAACCTACCTGGGAGCTACCTGAAGGACTGATACAATGTGCTTATCTGTGTTTCTCCTAATTCAGAACTCAGGCCAGAAAAGCAAATTGTATCTCTGGTTAAGATTTAATTTCCGTAATATATAAAGGATGACTACAGTTCAACAACAAAAGACAAACAACCCAATTCAAAAATGGGCCTGGTACTTAAAGATTTCTCCAAAGCAGACAGACAGTGGGCAATAGCACATGAAAAAGTACTCAACATTTGTTATTAGGGAAATGCAAATCAAAACCACAAGGAGATACCATTTCACACTTGGTAGGATAGCTGTAATAAAAACAATGGAAGATAAGTGTTGGTGAAGATGTGGACAAATTGGAAACCTCAGACATTGTTGGTAGGAATGTAAAATGGTGCACTGTGGAAGACAGTTTGGCAGTTCCTCAAAAAGTTAAACATAGAATTACCATATGGTCCAGCAATTCCACCCTTAGGTGTACACTCAAAAGAATTGAAAAATTGAAAACAGGGACTCAATCAGATACTTGTACGCCAATGTTCAATGCAACATTATTCACAATAGCCGAAAGGTTGAAGCCACCTAAGTGTCTATCAACAGATGAGTAGATAAACAAATCGTGGTATATACATACAATGGAATATTATTCAGGTATAAAAGGGAATGAAGCTCTCATACATGCTGCAATATGGTTGAACCTTGAAAAGCATTATCCTAAGTGAAGTAAGCCAGAAACAAAAGGATAAAGACTGTATAATTCCTCTTACATGAAGTATCTAGGGACAAATTTGCAGAGACAAAAAGTAAATTAGCAGGGAAGGGAGGAATGGGGAGTTATTGCTTACATGGGTACAGCATTTCTTTTTGGAAAAAAATGTTTGGAGATAGTTGCCGAGCATTATGAATGTAATTAACACCACTGAATTGTACACTTAAAAATGGTTAAATTGACAAATTTTTGTTATATATATTTTACCACAAGAAAAAAATTCTAGGATTAAAAAACCCCCAAAACTTGTCCCCATAAGTAGCCAAAGCTATTCCTTGAGGATAGCTTATAATCTAAAATGACTATTAGAAAAGAAGACTTCATCTGGAATTATTTGAAAACAAAGAGAAAATTCCCATCTGGAGTGATTAAAAAATAATGTAGGATAAAGATAAGGTCGGAAATGAGCAATTTAGAATGTAGGCATAAAGTAGAATCAACAAAGCCAAAAATTGTGCCTTTAAAAGGCCAATAAAATTAATAGTCCCTGGTAGGAATATATAACTGTAAAAGAGAATGCACAAATAACCAATTCTAGGAATGGATAGTGCAAAATAACTGTAGATCATACAAATGGGAGATCACTGTAGATCATAGCAGGATATTGTGAACAATTTTATGCAAATTTGAAAATTTAGGTAAATTACTAAATAGCACATTTACCAAACTGACTAGCAGTAGTAGAAAAGGAAACTGGCTCTGCAGTGCCAGTTTTGTCATAAAATAAGTGTGCATATGTGCATGCATCTGTTTTTGTATTTTTCTGTCCCATCCTTCTGCAACTGGGGTTCCTTATATAAGAGAACCAACCAAGTGTCACAGAAAGTTGAGTGATTGTATTTTTAATTTTGTCAAAGACAGTATATAGGTGGTAGTATTTTAGATCCAGAGGAACCAAGTTAATTCACTGCACTTAATAGATGCTTAAGGGCATTAGGGCTTAAAACTTGTAGTTGAGAAGAGCTGCTGTAGTCTATTCCATTGATCCATTTGTTCATCCTGTGCTAAAACTACACTATCTTAAATATTGTGGCTTTATAATAAGTATTCATATCCTGAAGAAGTCTCCAATTTTGGTCTTCTCAAAGATTGTTTTAGGCATTCCTACTTTGCATTTCCATATACATTTTAGAATCACTGCAGGGCATTCAGAAATAAACATTTAGATATCCATATGGAAGAAAATGAACTTGATCACTGCAGGGCATTCAGAAATAAACATTTAAAAAATGATACTGTATCAATTAGATATCCATATGGAAGAAAATCAATTTGATTTCTACCTCACACCACACATAAAAATCAATTCCTGGAGGATTATAGTCTAAAAGTTAATGGTGAAATAACAAAGCTTTGAGAGACTAATACAAGAAAATATATTTATGTCTGTGGGGTGGGCAACATTTCTTAAAACATGACACAAAAGACACTGACAATGAAGAAAAAGATTGGTGGATTAGAATACTCTTCATGTGAAGAAACCACTGTGAGTAACTACAGAGTGGAAGGAGGTATTTGCAATGCATATAACCAACAAGAGACTTGTATCTGGAATATATAAAGAACTTTTGGGCTTCCCTGGTGGTACAGTGGTTGCGAATCTGCCTGCAAATGCAGGGGACATGGGTTTGAGCCCTGGTCCAGGAAGATCCCACATGCCGTGGAGCAGCTAAGCCCGTGTGCCACAACTACTGAGCCTGTGCTCTAGAGCCCGCGAGCCACAGCTACTGAGCCTGCGTGCACAACTGCTGAAGCCTGTGTGCACAACTGCTGAAGCCTGTGCACCTAGAGCCTGTGCTCCGCAACAAGAGAAGCCACTGCAATGAGAAGCCTGTGCACTGTAACGAAGAGTAGTCCCTGCTCGACGCAACTAGAGAAAGCCGGCGTGCAGCAACGAAGACCCAACGCAGCCAAAAATAATAAATAAATTAATTTTAAAAGACTTTTATGCAACAATAAGAAGTAGACCAGTATAAAAATGAAAAAAAATTTTAAAATATTAAACAAGAACTTCACAGAAGTTATACAAATGAGTCAACATATGAAGAGGTCTCAGTTCCATTAGTAGTTGGGAAACATAAATTAAAACCCCAGTGATAAATTACATCCCCCAAAAGAATGGTTAAAATCTGTGACAAGACGAAAGTGTTGCTGAGGGTGTGGAGTGGTGCGAGTGCTTAGACACTGTTTATGAGAGTATAAATCTGACAAAGCTTTGGAAAACTGCCATTATCTACTCAATTTGAACATAGCCTACCCTGTGACTCAGAAATTTCACTTCTAGGTGTATATACAATGGGTATGGGTGCCCTTGTCCTTCAAATGAAGGTTGTTTATTTGAATGTTGGTTGTTTGCAATTTAATGCACTTTTTTTTTTTTTTTTTTTTTTTTTTTTTTTTTGCGGTACGCGGGCCTCTCACCGTTGTGGCCTCTCCCGTTGCGGAGCACAGGCTCCGGACACGCAGGCTCAGCGGCCATGGCTCACGGGCCTAGCCGCTCTGCAGCATGTGGGATCTTCCCGGACCGGGGCACGAACCCGCGACCCCTGCATTGGCAGGCGGACTCTCAACCACTGCGCCACCAGAGAAGCCCAATGCACATTTTTTTGTAGAGACAATATTATAAATTGATTGGGTTTGTATACTGGTTCATAATCATTAGTACCCAACTCTAACAAAAATCTTTGTAAATGTATCTCAAACTCTTAGTGGAATAAAATATGTAGACTAACCTAGAAACTTAATCCTTGTTTCTAACACTATTTTTATGCAAGAAGGTAATCCTGTGTCGTATACATTTGAACCTACAATGGTAAGGGCAAGAAGGACCCACACCATAATACCAGGAATATCTCTCATCCCTTACCCCTTATGACTGTTTCTTTGTAGGTAGGGGGTACTTGTAAGTTGAGTTTATAGGTAGGTGAGTGCCTCTTTGTTCCAGTAAGAATTAACATGTACATTTTGGTGACATCTCAGGGCCCTTCCAACTCAGAATTCTCATATTCTGTCATGTTCAGAATTATGACTGGCACAGTAAAATAAAAGTTTTTGTATGGCATATTGTTTTCATTAAATTTAAGAGAGTGATGGTTTAAAAAGTAATTCAGAGATTATCTGAGGCCAATCCCCATTTTTTTTTAACAGATAAGTAAACAAGCCCAGAGAAGTGACGTAAACTTGCCATGTTACTCCCTCTTCATCATCATCAAAAAATAGTCACCATATGCAGTAGAGTGTCTGTTATACACATTAACTTATTTAATTGCCAAAACTACCCCTTTTACAGATAGCAAAACCAAGGTACAAAATTTAAGTAACTTGTATAGGTTTAAACCTCTCCACTATAGTTATTCTTTTAGCCTAATAGAACTGGCAACTGGACAGAAATTTTAACCTATATTGATATAGCACCTTTTCTGAGCCAGGCACTGGCAGAAAGATTTTTAGTGATGATTATTGAAAATAAAAGGGTTGTTTTGTCTAGAAAAATTAATTACAGTGTCTCTTTTCACATGCATTCTGTTTTTTCTTGGGATGAATGGAGAAAGGGGTATTTTTTCAAAATATTTTAAAAATAATGTAAATATCTTTTATACATTTAGAAAAAAATTCATTTAAATTGCAGATACATATTATTTTTAAAATAGTAAGAGATATATGGTCCTCGAATTTAAATTTCTCTCTTTTTTAAAACAGTATTGAGCTGAGAGAATTGGAGAAGAAATTAAAAGCAGCTTACATGAGTAAAGAAAGAGCAGCTCAGATTGCTGAAAAGGATGCTGTTAAATATGAACAAATGGTAATCATGTTTCTGGTCATTATGTTTTCCATATTTTTAGCTTCATTTAGAAAACCAAAAATAGACCAATTTTTGGAAAATTGTTACACTCTATAAAGAATTTTAGTGATGATTATTGTTAGATTTCTCAAATATTTTTATACTTTTCAGATCCTTAAGGTGTAAGAAATGATGGATATTGAGCTTTGTGTAATTTAATATTAGAACCTTTCAGAGACACGAGGAATTAGGTTGCTGCTTAGAATGAACAGCTATATTCAGTAACTCCCAGCATTCTTAATGGTCTCCAACTGATTATTCTTTGACAAACCAATACAAGTTGTTAGCATAATCAGTGTATTTTAGAATGTTACTAAATTTTTAATTTTAAAAATGTTTTAAAAGATAAACTATAAGTAGGAAACTTTTCTGTTTCATAAACAGCAATATTTTCTTCTCATGTTTTCCTCTATTTTTATCCTCTTTTCTTACTCCTGACCTACTGCGCATTACTGGTAATAGTTACTCTTGGGCAAAGGAGTTTCAGACACACGCAGCAGTAGTGTTACACAGTATAATATAAAATAGCGTTTATTAACACTTAAAAGCAGGGTGTACGTCATCACTTGAACTCTCGTTGTCACTCATAAAGGCTAGACATAGATGAAAAGGTCTGATTGCAATGTTACACAGTCTTTTAAGTTCCCTTCTCTCATTTCTCTATTACTTTGTAGAGCATTTTGATAGCAGAGTTCCCTCTCTCCTAGATCCCTTTCAAAGATGTTATATTGCTATTAAAGAGAAAGAGGTAAAGGGAAATAGTTTGGCTTTTAAAGTTGGCCAGAATATATTATATGTTAAAAGGAAAAAAAGCAAGTTGCAAAAAAAATTGGAGAATAATACATTTCACAGTACATTTTCATTTTTAAAAACTTGTACATGTATGTATGTGTATATCAGCACCTGTGTGTGCATGTATATACACACACATATATGTCCTGTATATCAACACACATGTTCACACACACATAGAATTAGAGGGGTGATATCAAAATACTTGACCAGTGCAGTGTTATACAGCCCTCAAGTAAGAACAGATGCTGGCCATAGTGAAATGTGTGTGTGCATGTGTGTTAGTATAGAAAAAGTCTGGAGGGTTGTATAGCATGCTGTTAACAATGATAAGCCTTTGGTGTGGCAGGTGGTAGGAGAGGGTAAGGAGACTTCACTTCATGAGTTGTATTCTACCCTTTAAAAAATAAAGTAGAACATAAACAATGTACTATTTGACCAGTAGATTGCAGTTTTAATTATCTTGATAATTGAGATTATTCGAGGCAGTTGTAGATATTTATTCTGGCTGTTGAAAGAATTGCTGTTATTTTCTAAATAAAATTGATCCACAAAAATTAAAGTCAAATACTCCTAGGACTTGACTAGGTGTCAGGATATTTAGGTGCTAGTTTTGGCTCTCTCTCTCAGCCTTAGTTTTCTTATCTGTGAAATGAGAACATTGTACTTCTATAAGTGTGTGATAATTTGTACATACATGTTTTTGTCATGTCATATTTTTTCTATAGAGCCTAGTACAACATGTGCTAAGAAAAGAGAAGGAAAGAAAGAATTTTGGTCAAGTCATATTAACAGTGTATATGTTAAAGGCATCAATTAGATCAGGAATGGCATTAGCATTCATATTTTAATCTGTTTCTTCTTTTATGTTTGATGCTGCTAACCATTCTAGCATTTGGGATGTGATCCTAATGGTAAAGGATAATTTTTTAAAGTGCCCTAATATATTTACTTTAAAACATTTTGTTAAATGATTTCAAAATGCTCAAAACAAGTAAGGAGTTTAACCCATTCAAGAAGTAGGATTGTGTCTAACTCAGAAGGAATGGTCTTGAATGAGTGAATTAAAACCTAAGAAAACAGGCACAGTGACATATGTGACCCTTTTATTAAATTAAAGTGATTACCAGGGGCCTTTAATAAATGAGAAAGAGGAGACTTCAAAGGCCAGTGGCAGGAAAGAAAATTTAGGCTGAGAGAAACTTAAGAGCTGCTCAGAGCTATTTAATAGCAGACCTGTATAAAAAAGGTAGTACCATCCTTACTCTAAATAGCAGCCAATACCCAGTGGAACTAAAATTTCTGAAAATTGCTTACATCAACTTTTAAATAGATGAAAAAGATGACTACTGCTTTGGCAGTTAACATAGTTGTTAACAAAGCACTTCTAATTTTACTTACTGTTTTTCAAATATGGAGTTTATTCTCCCTATTGCCCTGAGAGAGCTACTTGAAGGAATAGGAAAGCCTCTTTAGGGTTTGACTCATCATTCAAACCCTTTAGGTGACAGTGACTTACCTTTGCTTTTTACCTACACAGTTACATAATATTTTATATAACAGGCTTTATAGTATTCAGTTCCATCTGCTAAAAGTGTTCTATCCTATCGTGTTCAGATTTGAAAGTGGAAAGATGAATTTTGTTTTAATGACAGAAACGTGATGCCGAAATAGCCAAAACTATGATGGAAGAACACGAGAGATTAATAAAGGAAGAGAATGCTGCAGAGGAAAAACGAAACAAAGTAAAAGCACAGTACAGTCGTGACTTAGAGAAACAACTTGAAGAACAAGAAAAGAAGAAGCAGGAAGCTTATGAGCAACTGCTGAAAGAGAAACTCATGATTGATGAAATTGTTAGGAAAATCTATGAAGAAGATCAATTGTAAGTTTATCCCAACTTTCTTACATGCCTAAACATTTACATTAGATTTATCTCAGGCTTGTCATGAAGAGTAAATCACCTAAACAGTGCCTAATACATGGTAAGTCCAAGTAAATGTTATCACATAAACTGAGATCAAGTCTTCTCTCTCTTTTTTTTTTTTTTGTAAATAAATTTCTTTCTTTCTTTCTTTCTTTATGGCTGCATTGGGTCTTTGTTGCTGTGTGCCGGCTTCCTCTAGTTGCGGCAAGCCGGGGCTACTGTTTGTTGTGGTGCGCAGGATTTTCATTGCAGTGGCTTCTCTTGTTGCGGAGCACAGGCTCTAGGTGTGTGGGCTTTAGTAGTTGTGGCTCGCGGGCTCTAGAGTGCAGGCTCAGTAGTTGTGGCACATGGGTCTAGTTGCTCCGTGACATGTGTGATCTTCCTGGACCAGGGCTCGAACACTTGTCCCCCACATTGGCAGGCAGACTCTCAACCACTGTACCACCAGGGAAGCCCCCAAGTCTTACTTGTCTTTGTTAGCATGATAATTAATTGTCTGATAGTTAAGAAATACTTATTAAGTGACAATGGCTAAACTTTGTTTTTCTTAAGTAAGCCAATATCAAGGGAACTTGTTTTCTGTTCAGTTTCCCTGGTAGACAGCTAAAGTGTAGAGTGCTGTGAAACATATATAAACAGGTGGTGGCCTTTCTGAAGTGAGATGCATAAAACATCATAATAGGTTAGAGAATAGGCACAGTAGTAGTTTACTCAGAGAAAATTCATACCTGTCATTATATTTAGTGGCACACAGTAAACACTCAAAATGTTTGTTGCATGAAAGAATGAAAAAATTATAAATAGGGAAGCCATTTTTCTCCACATCATTATCAACTGAAGGAAATGATACTTTTATTTTTTTATTTTTTATTATTATTTCTGTTACTATACAACTGCATTCACTATTGCTTTTTAGGGAAAGACAACAAAAGTTAGAAAAAATGAATATAATTCGAAGGTATATAGAAGAGTTTAAGAAAGAGCAGGCTCTCTGGAGAACAAAGAAACATGAGGAAATGGAAGAAGAAAACAGAAAAATCATAGAGTTTGCCAAGATGCAGCAACAAAGAGAAGAAGATCGGATGGCAAAAATTCAAGAAAGTGAAGAAAAAAGGCTACAGCTTCAGAATATGGTATTAAAATAACCATTTCTTTAACACTGGAGAAATTCTGAAATATTGGTCATAGAATTTGATTTCTTTACATGTTTGTGTGTTTTTTTTTAATTTAATAGCTGACTCAGAGATTGGAGGAAATGCTGCGGCAACGTGAAGATTTAGAACAAGTGCAACAGGAATTATACCAGGAAGAACAAGCAGAAATACATAAGAAGAAACTAAAAGTAAGTTTTGGAAATTGAAGGAATGATTAACATAGAGAAGAGTATCATTTTGAGATGAAGCAGTAGAAAGATAATAGATTTAAACCTAACCATATTGATAATTACATTATATGTAAATGGTATAAACACTGCAGTTAAAAGAGATTTTCAGGCTGGATAAAAAAGCTAGACCCAGGCAGCAGTTCACAAAGTGCATCAAAAGCATGATGCAACTATATTATCTACAAAGGAACATAATTTAAATATGAAGACACATATGGTTTAAAAGCAAAAGAATGGAGAAAGATATACCATACCAACACCAACCAAGAGCATGTTAGAGTAGAAATCATGATGAATAGGCTAAATTCATCTAGAGGATGTAATAGCCCTAAAGGTGTATGAACCTAAGTAAAGCTTCAAAATACATGCAGCAAAACTGGAAAAACTGAAAGGAGAAATAATTATATTTGAATGTTTCAATACTCCTTCTCATTACTATATAAAATAAGTAGTCAGAAAGCCATGGAATATAGTGTTGAACAATAATATCAACAAATCAAGAAGATTTGTCAATTTTCTAATTCGGTGTTTTTTGTTCATATATTGTAGAATTTTAAGAGTTCTTTATGTATTCTAGGTACTAGTCCTTTGTCAGGTGTGTGGTTTACAAATATTTTCACTCAGTCTATAGCTTGTCTTTTCATCCTCTTAACAAAGTCATTTTCCAAGGAAATGTTTTCAATTTCTGTGAAGTCCAATTTATCAATTTCTGTTTTTATGGATCATGCTTTGGTATCAATTCTAGGAAGTCTTTGCCTGCATCCTGAAGAATTTCTCCTCCTTTTTCCTAAAAGGTTTCATTTTCAGTTAATTTTTGTTTATAAGGTATGAGACTTAGGTCAGGTTTCATTTTTGCATCTCTGTGTCCAGTTGTTTCACACTATTTGTTGAAAAGGTTTTCTCTCTTACATTGAATTGCTTTTGCACCTTTTTTTAAAACACAGTTGAGCATATTTGTGTGTATATTCCTGGGATCTCTATTTTGTCTGTTGATGTATGTGTCTATCCCTTCAGCAGTACCACACAGTTTTGATTACTGTAGCTATATAGTTGAAGTCTTCAAAATTGTTTTAGCTATTCTAATTCCTTTGCCTTTCCATATAAAGTTTAGAATAATCTTGTCTGTATCTACAAATAGTCATTGGGGAACTTGATAGGAATTATATTAAGTCTGAATATCAATTTGGGGAAAATTGACATATTCATTATATTGAGTCTTCCAGTCCATGAACACAGAATGACTTTCCATTTACAGTTGCCCCTTGAACAACACAGGTTTGAATTGTGTGAGTCCACTTATATTCAGGTATTTTTCAGTAGTAAATACTACTATTTATACAGTCCATGGTTGGTTGATTCCACAGATATAGAGCAACCATGGCTACAAAGAGCTGACTAAATTTTGTGGATTAACCCTGTGTTGTTCAAGAGTCAAGTCTATTTAGATCATCTTTGAATTTTTTCAATGTTTTATAGTTTTCAACTTACAAATCCTGTACATGTTTTGTTAGATTTACATCTAAGTATTTCGGTTTTTTGAGTGATTGTAAATGGAATTTGTTTTAATTTCATTGTCCACATACTCATTGCTAGTGAATTGAGTTTTTAAATGTTTATCTTGTGTCTCATGACCTTGCTGAATTCACTTAGTAGCTGTAGGAGTTGGTTTGTTTGTTTTTCCATACATAGTCATGTCCTCTGCAAACAGGGGCAGTTTTATTTCTTGCTTTCTTATCTATATACCTTTTATTTACTTTTTTTGCCTTACTGTACTGGCTAAAACTCAGCACTGACTAGCACTATGTTGAATAAAAGTGATGAGAGTAGACGTCACCTTTCTTTGTTATCTATCAGGGGAAAAGCATTCTGTTAATTGTAGTTTTTTTTGTAGATGCTCTTTATAAAGTTGAGGACTTTTTCTCCTATCACTGTTTTTCTGAAGATTTTTGTCATGAAGGGTGTTGAATTTTGTCAAATGCTTTTTCTACGTCTATTGATAATGACCATGTACTTTTTCTTCTTTAGCCTGGTTGATTGCATTGATTGATTCTGGGGGTTACTGAACAACCTTGCATCACTGGAATAAATCTCACTTGGTCATGGTGTATACTTCTTATAATATATGACTGGATTTTAGTTTTCTAATAATGTGTTAAGGATTTTTGCATCCATATTCATGAGGAATATTGGTTTTTAGTTTTCATTTTTTATACTGGTGTCAGGGTAATACTGTCTTCATAAAATGAATGAAGAAGTATTTCCTTCTATTTTCTAGAAGAGATTGTTTAGAATTGGTGTTAATTCTTTAAACATTTGGTAGAATTTTCCAATGAAACTATCTAGGCTAGGAGTTTTATTTTTTGAGAGTTTTAAAATATTAATTCAATATTTTATTGTATATTTATTTTAAAGTTTATTTTATATTGGAGTATAGTTGATTTATAATATTGTGTTACTTTCAGATGTACAGCAAAGTGATTAGTTATACATATATCCATTCTTTTTCCTGATTCTTTTACCATATAGGTTATTATAGAATATTGAGGAGAGTTCTCTATGCTATACAGTAGGTCCTTGTTGATTATCTATTTTATATATAGTGGTGTGTGCATGTTAATCCCAAACGCCTAATTTATCCCTCCCCCCCACCTTTCCCCTTTGGTAACCATAGACTTGTTTTCGAAGGCTGAGTCTGTTTTGTAAATAAGTTCATTTGTATTGTTTTTTAGATTCCACATGTAAGTGATATCATATGATATTTATCTTTCTCTGACTTACTTCATTTAGTATGATAATATCTAGGTCCATCCATGTTGCTGGAAATGGCATTATTTCATTCTTTTTTATGGCTGAGTAATATTCCATTGTATATATGTACCACATCTTCTTTATCCATTCCTCTGTTGATGGACATTTAGGTTGCTTCCATGTTTTGGCTACTGTAAATAGTGCTGCAGTGAACATTGAGCTGCATGTATCTTTTCGAATTATGATTTTCTCTGGATATATGCCCAGGAGTGGGATTGCTGAGTCAAATGGTAGTTCTATTTTTAGTTTTTTAGAGAACCTCCATACTGTTCTCTGTAGTGGTTGTACCAATTTACATTCCCACCAACAGTGTAGTAGGGTTCCCTTTTCTCCACACCCACTCTGGAATTTATTGTTGTAGACTTTTTGATGATGGCCCTTCTGACCGATGTGGTGTGATACCTCATTGTAGTTTTAGTGATATTGAGCATGTTTTTGTGTGCTTTTTGGCCATCTGTATGTCTTCTTTGGAGAAATGTCTCTTTAGATCTTCTGCCCATTTTTTGATTGGGTTGTTTGTTATTTTGATATTGAACTGTATGAGCTGTTTGTTTACTTTAGAGAGTAAGCCCTTGTCAGTTGCATTATTTCCAAATATATTCTCCCATTCTGTGGGTTGTCTTTTCATTTTGTTTATGGCTTCCTTTGCTGTTCAAAAGCTTTTAAGTTTCATTAGGTCTCATTTGTTTATTTTTTATTTTATTTCCATTACTCTAAGAGGTGGATCAAAAAAGATATTGCTATGATTTATGTCAAAGAGTGTTCTGCCTATGTTTTCCTTTTAAGAGTTTTATAGTATCTGGTCTTACATTTAGGTCTTTAATCCATGTTGAGTTTATTTTTGTGTATGGTATTAGAGAATGTTCTAATTTCATTCTTTTACATGTAGCTGTCCAATTTTCCCACCATCACTTATTGAAGAGACTGTCTTTTCTCCATTGTATATTCTTGCCTCCTTTGTCATAGATTAATTGACCATAGGTGCATGGGTTTATTTCTGGGCTTTCTATCCTATTCCATTGATCTATATTTCTGTTTTTGTGCAAGTACCATACTGGTTTTTTTAAAAAATTTGTTTGTTTGTTTATTTTTGGCTGCATTAGATCTTCATTGCTGCACATGAGCTTTCTCTAGTTGCGACGAGCAGGGGCTACTCTTCGTTGTGGTGAGTGGGCTTCTCACTGAGGTGGCTTCTCTAGTTGAAAAGCATGGGCTCTAGGCACGTGGGCTTCAGTAGCTGTGGCACGTGGGCTCAGTAGTGGTGGCACATGGGCTCTAGAGCACAGGCTAGTAGTTGTGGTGCACGGGCTTAGTTGCTCACGGCATGTGGGATCTTCCCAGACCAGGGCTCGAATCTGTGTCCCGTGCATTGGCAGGCAGATTCTTAACCACTGCGCCACCAGGGAAGCACTACCATACTGTTTTCATGACTGAGGCTTTATAGTATAATCTGATGTCAGGGAGCATTATTCTTCCAGCTCTGTTTTTCTTTCTCAGGATTGCTTTGGCTATTTGGGGTCTTTTGTATTTCCATACAAATTGTGAAATTTTTTGTTCTATGAAAATTGCCATTGGTAATTTGACAGGGGTTGCATTGAATCTGTACGTTGCCTTTGGTAGTATAATCATTTTAACAATATCAATTCTTCCAATCCAAGAGCATGGTATATCTGTCCATCTGTTTGTGTCATCTTTGATTTCTTTCATCAGTACCTTATACTCTTCAGAGTAAGGGTCTTTTGCCTCCTTAGGTGGGTTTATTCCTAGATATTTTATTCTTTTTGATGCAATGGTAAATGGAATAGTTTTCTTAATTTCTCTATCTGATCTTTCATTTTTATTGTATAGAAATGCAAGAGATTTCTGTGTGTTAACTTTGTATCCTGCAACTTTACTGAATTCATTGTTGAGCTCTAGTAGTTTTCTGCTAGCATCTTTAGGATTTTTTATGTATAGTATCATGTCATCTGCAAACAGTGACAGTTTTACTTCATCTTTTCCAATTTGGATTCCTTCTATTTCTTTTTCTTCTCTGATTGCATGTTAGGACTTCCAAAAATATGTTGAATTATAGTGATGAGAGTGCACATCCTTCCTGATCTTAGAGAAAATGCTTTCAGCTTTTCACCGTTGAGGATGTTTGCTGTGGGTTTGTCATATATGGTCTTTATTATGTTGAGGTATGTTCCCTCTATTCCCACTTTCTGAAGAGTTTTTATCATGAAAGGGTGTTGAATATTTTCAAAAGCTTTTTCTGCAACTATTGAGATGGTCATATGGTTTTTATTCTTCAATTTTTTAATGTGGTGTATCACACTGATTGATTTGCAGATATTGAAAAATCCTTGCATCTCTGGGATAAATCCCACTGGATCATGGTGTATGATCCTTTTAATGTATTGTTGGATTTAGCTTGCTAGTATTTTGTTGAGGATGTTTGCATCTGTGTTCATCAGAGATATTGGACTGTAATTTTCTTTTTTGTGGTATCTTTGTCTGGTTTTGGTATCAGGGTGATGGTGGCCTCATAGAATGAGTTTGGGAGTGTTTTCTTCCTCTGCAATTTTTGGAAGAGTTTCAGAAGGATAGGTGTTATCTCTTCTCTAAATGTTTGCTGGAATTCACCTGTGTTTGCTAGAGTTCTGGTCCTGGGCTTTTTGTTTGTTGGAAGATTTTTAATCACAGTTTCAATTTCAGTACTTGTGATAGGTCTGTTCGTTTTGGGTTGGCCAAAAGGTTCGTTTGGGTTTTTCCATGAAATGTTACAGGAAAACCTGAACAAACTTTTTGGCCAACCTGATATTTTTCTGTTTCTTCCTGGTTCAGTCTTGGAAAGTTGTACCTTTCTAAGAATTTGTCTGTTTTTTCTAGGTTGTCCATTCTATTGGTGTATAGTTGCTTGTAGTAGTCTCATGATCCTTTGTATTTCTTTGGTGTCCATTGTAACTTTTCTGTTATCATTTCTAATTTTATTGATTTGAGCCCACTCCCTTTTTTTCTTGATGAGTCTGGCTAAAGGTTTATCAATTTTATCTTTTCAAAGAACCAGCTTTTAGTTTCATTGACCTTTTCTATTGTTTCCTTCATCCCTGTTTCATTTATTTCTGTTCTGATGTTTATGATTTCTTTCCTTCTACTAACTTTGGGTGTTATCTGTTCTTCTTTCTCTAGTTGCTTTAGGTGTAATGGTAGGTGGTTTATTTGGGATTTTTCTTGTTTCCTGAAGTAAGATTGTGTTGCTGTTAACTTCCCTCTTAGAACTGCTTTTGCTGCATCCCATAGGTTTTGGACCATTGAGGTTTCATTTTCATTTGTTTCTAGGTATGTATTGATTTGCTCTTTGATTTCTTCAGTGATCCATCAGTTGTTCAGTAATACATAGTTTAGCCTCCATATGTTTGTGTTTGTTACAGTTTGTTTCTTGTAGTTGATTTTTTTTAATTTATAAATTTATAAATTTATTTTTGGCTGCATTGGGTCTTCATTGCTAAGCACGGGCTTTCTGTAGTTGTGGCAAACAGGTTACTATTTGATGTGGTACACAGGCTTCTCATTGTGGTGGCTTTTCTTTGTTGTGGAGCATGGGCTGTAGGTGTGCCAGCTTCAGTAGTTGTCGCACGCGGGCTCAGTATTTGTGGCACATGGGCTTAGTTGCTCCACGGCATGTGGGATCTTCCCAGACCAGGGCTCTAACCCATGTCCCCTGCATTGTCAGCTGTATTCTTAACCACTGTGCCACCAGGGAAGTCCTTGTAGTTGATTTCTAATCTGATAGCATTGTGGTCAGAAAAGATGCTTGATATGATTTCAATTTAGTTAAATTGACTGAGGCTTCGTTTGTGGCTTAGCTTGTAATCTATCCTGGAGAACGTTCCATGTACACTTGTCCTTCCTCTGAATGCCAGACCCTCAGGCTGGGGAGCCTGACGTGGGGCTCAGAACTCTCACTCCCGTGGGAGAACCTCTGCGATATAATTATTTTCCAGTTTGCATGTCACCCACCTGGCAGGTATGGGATTTGATTATATCATGAAAGCACTCTTCGTACCGTCTAGTTGTGGCTACTTCTTTGTCTTTGGATATAGAACATCTTATATGGTAAGTTCCAGTCTTTTTTGTCAATGGTTGTTCAGCAGTTAGATGTAGTTTTGGTATTTTCATGAGAGGAGGTGAGCTCAAGTCCTACTACCCCACCATCTTGTTTCATCCCCTCAATATTCTTATTAGTTACTGAACAGAGTTATTCAAATTATCCTATTTCATATTTGGTGAGTTTTGGTGACTTGTGTTTTTCAAAGAAGTGATCCATATTGTCAAACTTAGGTGTGTAGAATAGTTTGTACTATTATCCTTTTAATGTCTGCAGAGTCTCTAGTGTTTCATTTCTGGTATTGATAGTTTGTTTCTTCATTTATTTGGTCACTCTTACATTAGGATTTAATTTTATCTGATTTTTCTTTAAATTTCAACTTTCTTGAGATATAATTGCCACATAAAATTGTAAGATATTTAAAGTGTACACTGTGGTGATTTGATAAACATTTACATTGTAAAAAGATTCCCCCATCTAGTTAATTACACATCTATCACTTAACAGATTTGGTTTTGTTTTTTTTTTTTGCGGTATGTGGGCCTCTCACTGCTGTGGCCTCTCCCGTTGCGGAGCACAGGCTCCAGACGCGCAGGCTCAGTGGCCGTGGCTCACAGGCCCAGCCACTCCATGGCATGTGGTATCCTCCCGGACCGGGGCACGAACCCACGTCCCCTGCATCAGCAGGCGGACTCTCAACCACTGCGCCATTAGGGAAGCCCCAAATTTGTTTTTTTATGTGTGAGAATATTTTAAGTTCTACTCTCTTTATACAATAAACTGTTATCAACTATAGTCACCATGTTTTACATTAGATCCTCAGACCTTATTTGTTTTAGAGCCAGAAATTTGTACCATTTTACCAATCTCTTCCTATTTCCCCCCACCTGCCAGCCTCTGGCAACCACTTTTCAACTTTCTGTTTCAATGAGTTTGACATTTTTTTTTCTTTTTCGATTCCACACATGTGTTACCATGCAATATTTGTCTTTGTCCAGCTCATTTCACTTAGCATAAAGCCCTCAGGGTCCATCCATGTTGTCAAAAATAGCAGGATTTCATTCTTTTTTATGGCTGAATAATATTTCATTTTATATAGATGTACCAAATTTTTTTATCCATTCATATGTTGATGGACAATTAGGTTGTTTCCATATTTTTGCTATTGTGAGTGATACTGCAATGAACACAGGAGTGCATATACCTTAAGATCCTGTTTTCATTTCCTTTGGATATATACCTGGAAGTGGGATTGCTGGATCACATGATAGTTCTATCTTTAATTTTTTGAGGAACCTCTATACTGGCTACCAATTTACATTTCCACCCACAGTGATAAGGATTCCTTTTTTTCCACATACGCACCCAACTCTTATTATCTCTCGGGTTTTTTTTTTTTTTTTTTTTTGATGATAGCCATTCTAACAGGTATCTCATTGTGATCTTGATTTGCATTTCCCTGATGTTTAGTGATGTTCAGTAACTTTTCATGTACCTGTTGGCCATTTGTATATCTTCTTTGGAAAAAAAATCTGTTCAGATACTCTGCCCATTTAAAAAAATTTTTTTTTCTTTTCTATTAAATTTTATGTCTTCTTTATGTATTTTGGACATTAACTCCTATCAGATACAGGATTTGCAAATGTTGTGTTGCCTTTTCATTTTGTTGATGATTTCTTTGGCTGTGCAGAAGCTTTTTAGTTTGATGTAATCCCACTTGTTTATTTGGCTTTTGGTGTCAAATACAAAAAATTATTGCCAAGACTGATATAGAGAAACTTACCCCCTGCGTTTTCTTCTAGGAGATTCATGTTTTCAATTTCATTGATATTTTAAAGAGAGCCAGCCTTTTGCCTAATTGATATTGTCTATTGGTTTTCTATTTTCAATTCCATTGATATCTGCTCTTCATTTACTTCCTTCTGCTTCCTTTTTATGGGTTCCTGAGGTATAGTAGCTTAGATTATTATTATTTTTTAAATTCTTTTTCAGACTCTTTTTCCTTATAGGTTATTACAAGATATTGAGAATAGTTCCCTGTGCTATACAGTAGGTCCTTGTTGCTTAAGATGTAGTTTTTTTGTTTGTTTGTTTTGTTTTTAGCTTAGATTATTGATTTGAGACATTTCCTACATGCATGCCCTTAATGCTATAAATGCATTTTACTAAATGTATGCATTTGGTGCTATAAATTTCCCTCAAAACTGTTTCAGTTGCATCTTGCAAGTTTTGATGTCTTATTTTCATTTTCATTAACTCTGATGTATTTATTTTCTTGAGACTTCCTCTTTAACCAATGGATTTCTTAAAAGTGTGTTACTTAGTGCCCAAATGTCCAGAAATTTTTGTGTTTTTTAAAAATTATTGATTTCTAGTTTGATTCTATTGTGATCAGAGAACACACTCAATATGATTTTATTTCCTTTAAATTTATTCTGTGAATATTTGAAAAGAATATGTATTCTGCTATTTTGGGTGAAATGTTCTATAAATGTCAATTAGATCCTACTGATTGATAGTTTTGTTGAGTTCTTCTATATCCTTGCTGATTTTCTGTCTAGTTGTTGCATCAGTTGTGGAGAGAGGATTGCTGATGACTCTAACCATATATTTGTGGATTTGTGTGTTCCTCCTTAAAGTGTTGTATTTTTTTTAAGTTGAGGTAAAAGTCATGTAACATAAAATTGACTACTTTAACTGTTTTACAGCAGCATTTAGTACATTCACAATATTGTGCAACCATCATCTCTGTCTAGTTCCAAAACATTTTCATCACCCCAAAAGGATACCTGCATTAAGCAGTCACTGCCGTTTCTGTGCTCTCCTAGACCCTGGCAACTACTAATCTGCTTTCTGTCTTTATGAATTTGGCTATTCTGGGTATATCATATAAGTGGGATCAAACAATATGTGATCTTTTGTGTTGGGATATTTTTCCCTTAGAATAATATTTTGGAGGTTTAACCATTTTGTAGCAGGTATCAGTATTTCATTCCTTTCTTTCTGGCTGAATAATAGTCCATTGCATGGATATGTGACATTTTTTTATCCACTCGATAGTTTATGGATATTTGGTTTGTTTACACCTTTTTTTGACTGTTGTGAATGTTACTGCTATGAACATTTGTGTACAAGTTTTTGTTTGAATATCTTTTTCAAATTCTTTTGGGTAAATACCTAGCAGTGGTATTGCTGGGTCATATGGTAATTCTGTGTTTAATTTTTTGAGGAAGTGCCCAGCTGTTTTCCACAAAGCCTGCGCCATTGTACATTACTACTACCAATGCAGGAGGGTTCCAATTTCTTCACATCCTTGCCAACACTTGTTATATTCTATCATGCTATAACACAAAAAAGCTGAAACTAAAAAATTTCTAGAATAAAACATAAAAGAAGGTTGTTATTAAACTTGAGAATGGAAAAAACTTTTTTAGAAGGATAAAAATATCATGAGCCATAAAAAATGTTTATAAACTGGCTACATTGAAATTAATAATTTCCAGACTTCCCTGGTGGTGCAGTGGTTAAGAATATGCCTGCCAAGGCAGGGGACATGGGCTCGATCCCTGGTCTGGGAAGATCCCACATGCCACGGAGCAGCTAAGCCTGTGCGCCACAACTGCTGAGCCTGCGTGCCTACAGCCCGTGAGCCACAACTACTGAAGCCTGCATGCCTAGAGCCCATGCTCTGCAACAAGAGAAGCCACCGCAGTGAGAAGTCCGTGCACTGCTAAGAGTAGCCCTGCTCGCTGCAACTAGAGAAAACCCACGTGCAGCAACGAAGACCAAATGCAGCCAAAAAATAAATAAATATTTTTTTAAAATTAATAATTTCTTGACATTGTTAGGAAAATGAAAATGCAAGCCACAGTTTGGGAGAAAATATTTGCTATATGTATATCTTACAAATAACCTTTATCCAGAATATATAAAGAACACTCATAACTTGATGAGAGAATATAAAAAACCCATTAAAAAATTAATTATTTAGTTTTGGCTGCATTGGGTCTTCGTTGCTGTGCGCAGGCTTTCTTTTTAGTTGCGGCGAGCAGGGGCCACTCTTCGTTGCAGTGCGTGGGCCTCTCACTGTGGTGGCTTCTCTTGTTGCAGAGCACAGGCTCCAGGTGCGCGGGCTTTGGTAGTTGTGGCTCACAGGCTCCACAGTGCAGGCTCAGCAGTTGTGGCTCATGGGCTCAGCTGCTCCGTGGCATGTGGGATCTTCTTGGACCAGAGCTCGAACCTGTGTCCCCTGCATCGGCAGGAGGATTCCCAACCACTGCACCACCAGGGAAGCCCCCCAGTTTTTTTAAATGAGCCAAAAGTTTGAACACTTTGTTTGTTCTGGCCACACTGCATGGCTTGCAGGATCTTAGTTCCTTGACCAGGGATTGAACCCATGCCCTCAGCAGTGACAGTGTGGAGTCTTAACCACTGGACCACCAGGGAATTCCCAAAAGTTTGAACAGTTTGTAAAACCAGATAGATGAATAGCCAAGTACACAATAAATTATAGCTATTAGTACTATTATTTGTAATATTATCAGCTATATAAAAATGGAACATTATTTTAGATACTATTTCATTAACAAGGAGGAAATAGATACCATGTAAAATATCGAAACTTATTTCATGTAAATCCTTAATTAACTGCATGTAAGAATATAAAATGTGTCCAGTTTTTTTAAAAAAACATCTTAATGTAATCCACTTATAGATACTGAATGTCAAATAACCCCAAAAGCATTAAGAATAAAATGATGGAAGAAGGCATAACAGGCATATATGACCAAATGGGAAGCAGGTAGGCAGGGATATCACTAGGTAAGTGGAACATCAAATGAATCCCAGATGCCACAGATAAAAGCTATAATCACCAAGGGAGGTATAACAGAATGAACATTTAATCTTCCATGTAACGTTGTATCGAAGTACGTAACTTTAAAAGCTGTTAGATCGCCAAAGAAAATTTACTGGAATAATACAAGGGGAAAGGGTGTTTAAACATCACAAGAAATTAATAACAAATATTTTAAACCACTAACTGAAAATCTAAAAACTTTCTTTTCAGTTATTATTGGTTGAAGAGGATATTTGCAGAAAATTCAGAGGATAAGATTATGACCTATCAAAATCTATCAGGCAATTAATTATTAAATGAGAAATATTAGAAAAAACTGTGTAGGCAACCAACTCAATAACTGAGAAAACAATATAAATTCAAGTATGAGGCAAGAATATGGAAGGAAATAATAAAGATACAAGTAGAAATAAACCAAAAATCAGGAGAGCACATTAGCATTTATTAATCCAGTTGCTTAATATTGGGTGGAAAAAGATTTTACTCTGGAAAAACGTAATAAAAAAGAAAAAAAAGGTGAAAACAAAATTTGAAGGGATAAAGGGTCTATAAGGAGAGTAGATTAGAAAAATAGTGAAAAGTTATTCAATTATCTACTAATAAAATGAAAATCTCAATGGCACAATTTTCTGCATTAAAAATACAGTGATTTCCAAAAATGTAGAAAAACTAGACAAAATAAGATTATTAAGGATATTTCCTCTATCACAAGACTTTTGTGCCCTGCCTCACATCTTCTCAGTCTCATCTCTGATTTCAGTGACAGCTGTGGGGAACAGTTATGAGGGCTCAGATGGACTCTGTGTTGACGGCTTCCTAAAATGTAGGGGTGTGTGGGGGGCATGGAGGTAACATCCTCTGGGGCATCCCTCAACCAACAGTGGACAGAAATTGAGGGATAAATTCTTCTCTGCCTGGAGGCCTTTGGGAAGGTCCTAAAAGGTGCTCCATGCATTCCTCACAAGGTCCTGGCAGGAGTAAGCCTTAGTTGTCTGAGGCAGTAACCAGCTCAGTGATGTACCCTTGTGTTGGCTTTTCTTCCTTCCTTGTTTTACTCTGTCCCTCACCACTGAGATTCCCTCCCCGGTAAAATATCTCTATATAAGTCCTTGTTTAAGGCTCTGCTTTCAGAGGAGAACCCAGACTAAGACATCTCTAAAAAGTTTCCAGCCTCAGAGTAATTTTACAGCAAATTACTTCAAACCTTCAGTGAACAGCTATTCCTCAAACCACATAATGGGTTTTAGAACACAGAAAACGATGGAAAATTATACAGTTCATATTATATTAACTACATAATCCTGATCCAGACACATCAGAGTACATGAATACTTTTCTGGTTGAAAAAACATAATAAATGGTGTGTTGTTTTGCCAAACTCTTCCCTGTTCTTTAGCCAGATGTCTTCACCATTGGATTAAACTAAAATTTGTATGGGAGATGGTTGCCAGGCAATGTCAACAGTTCATTTAGTTCAATATGTACTGAATTTCTCTGTGCAAAGTATTATGATAAGCTCTGGAGGAATTCAAAGCTAACTGACACAGCATCTCTGCCTTCAGTGAGCCTTTGACTTCTATGAAATATATGGCAAATAAACACAAACTATATATTATAAAATCACTATGTGCCCAGCATCCCAAAGGAATGTAAGATATGCCTCTATGAATTTATTTTTAGTGAGGAGATAAGGCATGTATATATGGGATAAAATTAAATGATGAAACATTAAATGGTATAAGAGCACACAGAGAGGAAAGTTTGAGTTAGAGTGATTAGAGACTATGGAAGAGAGGTAGGATTTGAAAAGAGGATTAGATAGGGATAAATGAAGAAAAAGAGGCTGAATGATCAATATAATGAACAAAGTTGCTGTAACTCATACTGCAGATTGGCTCACTTAAAACCCACTCCTACTCCTACCACATCCTACCCCGTTTTATATTCATTTGTCTTTATTATAAAGACTATAAAGTTAAAACTATATTTCTCTTCTTTTAGCTAGAATTCTTCATATGAACTATGTTACCTCCAACAGTCATCACCCCCACTTCAAGGTGTGAAGATGGAAGTGAGCAAAATGAGATAGCAGTCAAAGTTACCATGGGCCAAGTTACCATAATAGGACTTGAGCAGTGGGAGGGCAGCTTGGTTCCCTGGCCTTCCTGGAAGTTCTGTATGCCACCTGATGGCCTATAGTAAATCCCTTGTAGTTTGTGTTATCTGTAGGTAAGAACCTTGGCCATCTGGGTGTTGTTAAGGCAATATCTTGAATGCTTTGAAGATTCTGGCCTACCTAGAGCTTTTATTAGAATTGAGCAAAGTTGGTTAGATTAGCAAATGATTTAAAATTTACATTGGTCCTAATTGAATAGATAGATGATAAAGCAAAAATGGGTGATGACTGTAAAATTCTTTGTATTTTTTGAAATCTTTCATAATAAAATGTTGGGGAAATTAAACCTTATAGGAAAGGACTTTAACTGCTTCAAGTAAATTTGAATTTCCCTGAAATACTTCTGATTGTCATTGCTAGATTATTCTGAAAAATATTTATCAATGATTTGAATGCAACTTTCTAGAATGATTCATAGTTAGTACAAATTATACAGATGACAGATTTAATAAACTGAGGTATGCAAAAATTTTTTAATCAGCTCTTTTCAAAGTTAATGCATTAATTTTGACTACAGAAACAAGGTGGTAAATATATATTAATTAAAATTTAAAATAAGTAATAGGCAATCCAAG
Organism: Kogia breviceps; assembly: GCF_026419965.1. Taxonomy (NCBI): domain Eukaryota; kingdom Metazoa; phylum Chordata; class Mammalia; order Artiodactyla; family Physeteridae; genus Kogia; species Kogia breviceps. The sequence goes on from NC_081312.1 coordinate 144,834,347, forward strand.
GGTAACATGTACTTTGTGTAACTATTAGTTTTTAAAGGATGGGGCAAAGTGTTACCTTGAAAAGCCTTAACTTTTCAGTTTTATTTCATATTGTAACACTAAGCTTAATCAAACTCTGTCCTACCTTATCTTTTATAAATCTGCTGTAAAGAAATAGTTACTGAATTAAGTTTTATATGTATTGTGATTTAGGAAGAAGCAGAAAAGAAATCAAGAAAGCAAAAGGAGTTGAAACAAAATTTTATGGAACAAATGGCCTTGAAGGAACTAGTACTTCAGGCTGCAAAAGAGGAAGAGGAGATCTTTAGAAAAGCTATGCTGGTGAAATATGCTGAGGATGATCGAATAGAATTAATGAATGCTCAGAAGCAAAGAATGAAGCAACTAGAACACAAGAGGGCTGTGGAAAAACTTATTGAAGAGCGTCGCAACCAGTTCCTTGCAGAGAAAGTAAGGAAAAGTATTTTGGGTTTTTTTTTGGTAATTATCATTGAATAGCAACCAGTTAATTTATTTATCCACTAAACATTTAACTGAGAACCGTTTATGTGCCAGATGTTAGATATCCATTTACTAATCATGATATATAAATTTTCTGACCACTTGTTAATCAATGAATCTAGAAAATATATATTGATGCTTTCTATGTATTAGACATTGGTTGGTATTGAGAACACAAAGATAAATATGACTAAGTCCATACCATCTATAAGTTTTTGGTGTTGGTTAAGAAAAATACATTGAAAACAATGATTATAAAGATATATCAAGTGCATGTGATGATAATTATACAGACATGGACATCTTGGTATGGCAGAGAGGAGACAGATCATGAATGCCCTGGCTGCTATTTTAATGATGGACTTTATCCAGGGAGACCCACTGAAGAATTAAGAAAGCTACATGATAAGATTTGCACTTGGAAAGATGACTCAGGTAGCAGTGTTGAGGACAGATGTGAGGGAAGTAAGACCAGAGACAGGAAGATCAGTAAGGAAGTTATTATAGTTATCCCAGTGATAGGTGATGAAAACCCATGTGAACAGAGAAGGGATCCACCTGTGAGATGTTAGGAAGGTAGAGTTGATGGGGCTTGGTGACCAATTAGTTCTGAAGAGTTGAGAGAAGAATTAGGCTACTACTAATAAATAATGCTATTATGTACTTCCATCTTCAGTGAGTGGTGATGTGCTACAGAAAGAGTATGTACAAAGAAAAACAGATTTTGAGGGAGTATATAATTCCATTTTGTCCACATTGATTTTGAGGCCCAGGGGAAGATTTCTTAGTTGGAAACGTGGATTTAAGAATTGGTGAGGAAACTAGGACACATTGATTTGTCTATTTGTATTTCATCCGTAAAACTGAAATAATACTTTAAGAACCAAATAAGAAAATGTGTAAGTGTTTTGAAAAGATAAAGAGCTCTAAATCTGAAAAGTACAGATTAGGCATATGGCAAATATTTTTAAGTAGTAATAGAAGTGGTAGTAATAATAACTAACATTTACTGAGCATTTTCATATGTCATTCATTATTCTATACTCATTACAAGCAAAGTAATAACTTTTAACTTTCAACCCTGTGAATTAGGTACTATTACTACCCCCATTTTAAAGATGTGGAAACTGAGGCATAGAGATTATATGTATTGCCCAAGGTTTTCACAGCTAGTAAGTGGCAGAGCTGGGATTATTAAATTAATATGATAATGCTGATCTTTCCTGCATGGGTAGACAAAAAGAAATCTCAAGATATTCTTATAATCAACAGATACTGATCTGCTAGGCATTCTGCTGAGTGTTGGTAAGGGAACCATAACAAATAAAAGCTCATTCTGGTAGCTTCTAATCTAGCAAAAGAAAATAAGGTCTAGATACCCAAAAGACTCGACTATATATAGCACTATATTAAGAATATATTTCTTAAATGTACAATGTAAACTTTTGTAGAATGTGGAAGTGTGGGATTTACTAGTGTGGAATACCTTTATGACAGAACTATGTGGATTTATCTGGAAATACATACAAAATGAATAAAAGACGACAGAGGAAGGCTATTCCAAGTTGGCAGCATATGGAATTATCAAATGGAGAAACCTGAATAATAGGCAGAGGAGTTTGGTGATGATACAGTAGAAACTGGTTATCATATGGTCTTTAACAAGAGGAGAAAGTAGTAACTTAAGAGTGAAGAGATGAGGACCTGGAATAGGTTAACAGAGCAGTGGAAGGAGAGAGAAAGGGGAGAGTTTAATATTTTTAAAGGAAGAATAGATGAGACTTGTATGATTTTTTTGGACCATATAAGGTAGAGTGGAGGAAGGAGTCAAAATAACTCTCAAAGTTTCAAACATGAGAAACTCAAGGAATACAAGTTGCTGTTATGTTTTGAATTGGAGCAAAAAGATATAATGACTTCATTTTTAGTCATACTGAGTTTGAAATAGAAACGCAAGTTGAAAAATCCTGAAGGCAGTTGAACAGAAGAAGAAAACTTAGGTCAAGTATTCTTAGACAAGCATTTCTGTCATTAAGTAGCACAGAGAGTTTCAAACTAAGATGATTCTTCTAAATAATATATTATAATGTGAAACAATCAGAGGGCCAGTGACCGAGACTTGGAGAACATTTTAGTTAGGAGGTGGAAGTAGTAGAAAAAATTGCCAAGACCAAGAAATAGAAAGATAAAAGAATCTGGAAGTCACAGAAAACCAAGAGAGATCAGCTCTTTTGCCTGCTGCAATGACGTGTTGGGAGACTTGGGGTTCAATTTTTGGCTTTCCTCTATACTTAGTCAACTCATGGTGTGGTTCTTTTTTAAAAAAAAAAAATTATTTATTTTGTCTGCGTCAGGTCTTTTTTTTGTGTGTGGTATGCAGGCCTCTCACTGTTGTGGCCTCTCCTGTCACGGAGCACAGGCTCCGGACGCACAGGCCCAGTGGCCATGGCTCACGGGCCCAGCCGCTCTGTGGCATGCGGGATCCTCCTGGACCGGGGCACGAACCCGTATCCCCTGCATCAGCAGGCAGACTCCCAACCACTGCACCACCAGGGAAGCCCTGCGTCAGGTCTTAATTGTAGCACGTGGGATCTTTCGTTGTGGCGTGCAGGCTCTTCGTTGTGGCACCTGGGCTTCTCTCTAGTTGTGGAGTGCAGGCTTCTCTCTAGTTGTGGCCCACGGGCTTAGTTGCACTGCAGCATGTGGGATCTTAGTTCCCTGACCAAGGATTGAACCCATGTCCCCTGCATTGGAAGGCGGATTCTTTTCCCCTTATGCCATAGTTCTTTTGTCATATTTCCAGATGCCTAAAGTACACAGTTGGAAATCTTGTGGGTGCCTTAGAATTTAGGTTTCCAAAAGTGAATGTAACAGACAAACCTTCTCCAATTTCTGTAGCCTGAATCTTGGTAAATGACAGGCTTGGGTGACTGAGTGAATATGCTATCACCTTGGAATCATTCCTGGACTCTTCCCATTTCTTACCTAATAATTTTTAGTCAGCCATCAAATCCTATTGATTCCACCTCTTAAATTCAGTTTCTCTTCTTCATAACTTAATTTAGACATTCAGTATTATTCTGTGGACCACTGAAATTGACTTATAATTGGTCTCCTTGTGGCATCTGCTACCAGTTAGCAAGGTATAAAAAAATATCTCATTATGTCCTCCTCCTGCTTAACTTAAGTGGATTCCTACTGGCTAAAACTTCAATTTTGTAGCTTTGATATAACCAACCATGATCTACTGTAACCTTTAAGGGTGATAATTACCTATGAAGCACCTAGCATTTTGCCTGGTCAGAGCAAAGTGATCAAGGAGACTGAAAATTAAAAGCCTTTTGAAATTGACCAGAAAGCTTTGAATACTTCTTGTCTAGAAAGAGGTAGAACCAGTAACTGTGACTGTCCTATCTGATGGCTTACAAAGCTAATCTGAAAGCTATTGGAAAAGTTAGCAAAACAGCTATAAATGGAAGAAATCTGAAAATATTACCTAAAGCATAAATACTTTTACAAAAAATTTATATCTTAATTTTTTTTTAATTGTAAATGTTCCCGATATGAAGCTGTGGGCTTAATTTAAATATCAGTGAGATTGGGTCACATTTCTATTCTGGTCCAAGGGCAAGGATGAATTTTCATGATCATAGAATCATGAATCCATTCTATTACATAATCATATAAGGCTGGGGTTTTTTTGTCCTCATGAACAGATTGGTTTCATACCTTCCTAAAATATTTACCCTAATTAACTATAAAAATGTTTTTTAGGATGAACAGTTAATGTGGTCTACCACATCCTAAGAAGGGAAATCCTGTATTACACCTAAATTAGAGCCCATATACCTCACTGGACAAAAATCTAATGAGTGAGTTTTTCTCATAACATTATAGAATTTCTTGCATCTCTCTATTATAAGGAATAGATCAGTTAGGATGATGCTTGGCTACAAGTAGTCTCAAATTAACAGTGGCTTAGTAGATAGTTTACTATTCCCTCACATGAAAGTCTAGAAATTGAGGCTTTATTCATAGTCTTCAGGAACCCAGTCTCCTTCTAGCTTTTCGTTATGGCTTCTGTAGGATATAGCCGTCATCTTCATGGTTTAAATTAGATCTTCAACCTTCATATCCATGTTTCAAGCAGCAGACGGAAGAAGTGCAGAAGGGACAAAGGATATAAGATTCATTCCTGGAAACTGCCATCTGACACTTTTGCTTATATTCCATTGACAAAATCCTAGTACTGTTGTGACCACAGTTGACCCTTAAAGGAGCCTTAGAAATGTAGTCTAAAAAAAAATTCAGGTATAGTGATTGTATGGTAGATTGTATTACCCTGTTTCATCTTAGAGATAAAATAATTAAGAGCAACTCAACCCTTTGATTCAGTAGCAACATGGGTGAAAGTGTCTTTTCTCAATTAGCTGTCAGTGATACTTCTAATTCTGTAATACAAATGAATCTGACATGATAATAGACAAAATATTCTCAGGAGAAGCAATTCCAGGTTTAACTAGCATTGGATATGGCTGTGTCCTAGCATTCTTCTGTATTTTCATTCAATAACTTTAAAGAGGTTATATAGAAGCTTGCCTCTCACTGTAGCAAAAAAGACAGATATCCTGCTTTCTCGTTTACATGACTTAAACTAGTTATTTCACAGAAAAGTTTAGCATTAATAGTACTTTAACTAAAGTAATTCTTGGCAGAAATTCAATGTTTTTTCAGTGGTCTGCCTTTAGTATCCTTCCCTATCCAATAGGACTATTTGGATATATTCCATAAGAGTTCTTTTAAGCCCTAAAATGTGTTAAAGCTAGTCATCTCTTCCATATTTATATGGCACAGAAGTTTGGTGTGGTTGTCTATCAGACGTTTGTTCATTTATTTTTGGCTGTGTTGGGTCTTTGTTGTAGCGAGTGGGGGCTATTCTTCGTTGTGGTGTGCGGGCTTCTCACTGCGGTGGCTCCTCTTGTTGCAGAGCAGGGATCTAGGCATGCAGGCTTTAGCAGTTGCGGTTCATGGACTCTAGAGTGCAGGCTCAGTAGTTGTGGCACAGGGGCTTAGTTGCTCTGCGGCATGTGGGATCCTCCCACACCAGGGCTCAAACCCGTGTCCCCTGCATTGGCAGGCGGATTCTTAACCACTGTGCCACCAGGGAAGTCCCTGTATCAGAACTCTTGCCTGAGAAATACTGGTTCTCCTGTTGGAACTCTTGCTGTTACTCTTGTGCTTCATACAGGCTTTACAAAACTTTATATGGCAGTACTTATCTTTTAGATATCTCTACTCTGTTTTATCTACCTTTTTTTTTCGTCTTACACTGTAAGCTGCTTTCAGTACCTGGAGTATGGTAAGCATGCAATAAATAATTGTTGAATTAATTAGAAAATCATTTCTTTGAATCATTTTTCCTTGGTAATAAAGATACTTGTCCTGAAAATATGTACTTGCCTCCCTAAGATCCCAGTCATAACTGGGATTTTTCTTGTAACTTTAAAGAAATAGTGACTGTAATACATACATATATATATATATATATATATATATATATATAAAATGTAAAAGATATATATTATCTAGTACCTATCAGTTTTATCTAATTTACTGCAAGAGTAAATTAGACAAATTTATTGGACAAATTCTTAGTTTAATGTGTTTTGTGACAATAAAATAAATTTTATTTATATTTCCAGCAACGTGAACTGGAGGAATGGCAGTTGCAGCAAAGAAGGCAAGGATGTATTAATGAAATTATTGAAGAAGAAAGACTAAAACTTCTCAAAGAACATGCTACAAAATTACTAGGATATCTCCCTAAAGTAAGTGACATTTAACACATAACCTCTAATAGTGGGGATAAAAACATAGTATTAAGATTTCAGAGGGAAACTGAAGATGGTGGAGTTAGGAGGACGTGTGCTCACTCCCTCTTGTGAGAGCACCAGAATCACAACTAACTGCTGAACAATCATTGACAGGAAGACACTGGAAGTCACCAAAAAAGATACCTCACATCCAAAGACAAAGGAGAAGCCACAGAGAGATGGCTGGAGGGGTACAATCACAATAAAATCAAATCCCATAACTGCTGGGTGGGTGACTCACAAGCTGGAGAACAATTATACCACAGAAGTCCACCCACTAGAGTGAAGTTCAACAGGAGGCTTCCCAACCTGGGGGTGTGGCAATGGGAGGAGGAATTCCTAGAGAATCAGACTGTGAAGGCTAGCGGGATTTGATTGCAGGACTTTGACAGGACTGGGGGAAACAGAGACTCCACACTTGGAGGGCACACACAAAGTAGTGTGTGCATCAGGACCCAGGGGGAAGGAGCAGTGACCCCATAGGAGATTGAACCAGACCTACCTGCTAGTGTTGGAGGGTCTCCTGCAGAGGTGGGGGGGCAGCTGTGGCTCACCGTGGGGACAAGGACACTGGCAGCAGAAGTTCTAGGAAGTACTCCTTGGCATGAGCCCTCCTGGAGTCCACCATTAGCCCCACCAAAGAGCCTGTACCCTCCAGTGCTTGGTCACCTCAGGCCAAAGGACCAACAGGGAGGGAACTCAGCCCCATCCATCAGCAGACAAGCTGATTAAAGTTTTACTGAGCTCTGCCCACCAGAGCAACACCCAGCTCTACCCACCACCAGTCCCTCCCATCAGGAATCTTGCACAAGCCTCTTAGATAGTCTCATGCACCAGAGGACAGACAGCAGAAGCAAGAAGAGCTACAATCCTGCAGCCTGTGGAACAAAAACCACATTCACAGAAAGACAGACGAAACGAAAAGGCAGAGGACTATGTACCAGATGAAGGAACAAGATAAAGCCCCAGAAAAACAACTAAATAAGAGAAGATAGGCAACCTTCCAGAAAAAGGATTCAGAATAATGATAGTGAAAATGATCCAGGACCTCGGAAAAAGAATGGAGGCAAAGATTGAGAAGATGCAAGAAATATTTAACAAAGACCTAGAAGAATTAAAGAACAAACAAACAGAGATGAACAAAACAATAACTGAAATGAGAAATACACTAGAAGGAATCAATAGCAGAATAATTGAGGCAGAAGAACGGATAAGTGACCTGGAAGACACAATGGTAGAATTCACTGCCACAGAACAGAATAAAGGAAAAAGAATGAAAAGAAATGAAGACTGCCTAAGGGACCTCTGGGACAACATTAAACGCACTGACATTTGCAGTGTAGGGGTCCCAGGAGGAGAAGAGAGAGAGAAAGGACCCGAGAAAATATCTGAAGAGATTACAGTCGAAAAACTTCCCTAACATGGGAAAGGAAATAGCTGCCCAAGTCCAGGAAGTGCAGAGAGTCCCAGGCAGGATAAATCCAAGGAGAAACATGTCAAGACACATAGTAACCAAGCTGACAAAAATTGAAGACAGAAAAATTCTTAAAAGCAACAAGGGAAAAACGACAAATAACATACAAGGGAACTCCCATAAGGTTAACAGCTGATTTCTCAGCAGAAACTCCAGAAGCGAGAAGGGAGTGGCATGATATATTTAAAGTGATGAAGGGAAAAACCTGCAAGAATACTCTACCTGGCAGGGATCTCATTCAGATTCAATGGAGAAATCAAAAGTTGTACAGACAAGCAAAAGTTAAAAGAATTCAGCACCACCAAACCAGCTCTACAACAAATGCTAAAGGAACTTCTCTAAGTGGGAAACACCAGAGAAAGAAAGGACCTACAAAAACAAACCCAAAACAATTAAGAAAATGGTAATAGGAACATAAATATCAATAATTACCTTAAATGTGAATGGATTCAATGCTCCAATCAAAAGACACAGCTCGCTGAATGGATAAAAAGCAAGACTCACATATATGCTGTCTACAAGAGACCCACTTCAGACCTAGGGACACATACAGACTGATAGTGAGGGGATGGAAAAAGATATTCCATGCAAATGGAAATCAAAAGAAAGCTGGAATAGCAATTCTCATATTAGATAAAATAGACTTTAAATTGAAGAATGTTACAAGAGACAAGGAAGGACACTACATAATGATCAAGGGATCAATCCAAGAAGAAGATATAACAATTATAAATATCTATGCACCCAACATAGAAGCACCTCAATACAGAAGGCAAATGCTAAGAGCTCTAAAAGAGGAAATCGACAGTAACACAATAATAGTGGGGGACTTTAACCACCTCACACCAATGGACAGATTATGCAGACAGAAAATTAATAAGGAAACAAAAGCTTTAAATGACACAATAGACCAGATAGATTTAGTTGATATTTATAGGACATTCCACCTGAAAACAGCAGATAACACTTTCTTCTCAAGTGCACATGGAACATTCTCCAGGATAGATCACATCTTGGGTCACAAATCAAACCTCGGTAAATTTAAGAACACTGCAATCATATCAAGCATGTTTTATGACCACGACGCTATGAGATTAGGAATCAATTCCAGAGGAAAAAAACGTAAAAACACTAACAGATGGAGGCTAAACAATACGTTACTAAATAACCAAGAGATCACTGAAGAAATCAAAGAGGAAATCAAAAAATACCTAGAGACAAATGACAATGAAAACATGATGATCCAAAACCTATGGGATGCAGCAAAAGCAATTCTAAGAGGGAAGTTTATAGCAATAGAATCCTACCTCAAGAAACAAGAAAAATCTCAAACAATCTAACCTTACACCTAAAGGAACTAGAGAAAGAGGAACAAACAAAACCCAAAGTTAGTAGAAGGAAAGAAATAATAAAGGTCAGAGCAGAAATAAATGAAATAGAAACAGAGAAAATAGGAAAGATCAATAAAACTAAAAGCTGGTTCTTTGAGAAGATAAACAAAATTGACAAACCTTTAGCCAGACTCATCGAGAAAAAGGGAGAGGACTCAAATCAATAAAATTGGAAATGAAAAAGGAGAAGTGACAACGGACAACACAGAAATACAAAGCATCCTAAGAGAGTACTACAAGCAACTCTATGCCAATAAAATGGACAACCTGGAAGAAACAAATTCTTAGAGAGGTATAACCTTCCAAGACTGAACCAGGAAAAAATAGAAAATATGAACAGACGAATCACAAGTAATGAACTTGAAACTGTGATTAAAAATCTTCCAACAAACAAAAGTACAGGACCAGATGGCTTCACAGGTGACTTCTATCAAACATTTAAAGAGCTAACACCCATCCTTCTCAAATTTTCTAAAACATTGCAGAGGAATGAATGCTCCAAACTCATTCTACGAGGCCACCATCACACTGATACCAAAACCTGACAAAGACACTACCAAAAAAGAATATTACAGACCAATATCACTGATGAATATGGATGCAAAAATCCTCAACAAAATACTAGGAAACAGAATCCAACAACACATTAAAAGGATCATACACCATGATCAAATGGGATTTATCCCAGGAATGTAAGGATTCTTCAATCAATGTGATACACCATATTAACAAATTAAAAAATAAAAACCATATAATCATCTCAATAGATGCAGAAAAAGCTTTTGACAAAATTCAACACCCATTTATGATAAAGAATTCCAGAAGGCGGGCATAGAGGGAACCTACCTCAGCATAGTAAAGACCATATATGACAAACCCACAGCAAACATCATTCTCAATGGTGAAAAACGGAAACCATTTCCACTAAGAGCAGGAACAAGACAAGGATGTCCACTCTCGCCACTATTATTCAACATAATCGTGGAACTCCTAGCCACGGCAATCAGAAGAAAAAGAAATAAAAGGAATACAAATTGGAAAAAAGAAGTAAAACTATCACTGTTTGCAGATGACATGATACTATACATAGATAATCCTTAAGATGCCACCAGAAAACTACTAGAGCTAATCAATGAATTTGGTAAAGTTGCAGGATACAAAATTAATGCACAGAAATCTCTTGCATTCCTATACACTAACAATGAAAGATCAGAAAGAGAAATTAAGGAAACAATCCCATTCACCACTGCAGCAAAAAGAATACCTAGGAATATACCTACCCAAGGAGACAAAAGACCTGTACTCTGAAAAATAAGAGCTGCTGATGAAAGAAAGAAAAGATGAGACAAACATGGAGAGATATACCATATTCTTGGACTGGAAGAATCAATATTTTGAAAATGACTATAGTACCCAAAGCAATCTACAGATTCAATGCAACCCCTATCAAAGTACCAAGGGCATTTTTTACAGAACTAGAAAAATCTTAAAATTTGTATGGAGACAGAAAAGACCCCAAATAGCCAAAGCAATCTTGAGGGGAAAAAAATGGAGCTGGTGGAATCAGACTCCCCGACTTCAGACTATAGTACAAAGCTACAGCAATCAAGACAATGTAGTACTGGCACAAAACCAAATATAGATCAATGGAACAGGATAGAAAGCCCAGAGATAAACCCAAGCACCTATGGTCACCAATCTATGACAAAGGAGGCAAGGATATACAATGGAGAAAGGACAGTCTTCAGTAAGTGGTGCTGCAAAAACTGGACAGCTACATGTTAAAAGGATGAAATTAGAACACTCTCTGGGGCTTCCCTGGTGGCGCAGTGGTTGAGAATCTGCCTGCCAATGCAGGGGACACGGGTTCGAGCCATGGTCTGGGAAGATCCCACATGCCACGGAGCAACTGGGCCCGTAAGCCACAACTACTGAGCCTGCGCGTCTGGAGCCTGTGCTCCACAAGAGAGGCCATGACAGTGAGAGGCCCGCGCACCGTGATGAAGAGTGGCCCCCACTTGCCACAACTAGAGAAAGCCCTCGCACAGAAACAAAGACCCAACACAGCCAAAAATAAATAAATTTTAAAAAAAGAAACCACTCCCTAACACCATATACAAAAATAAACTCAAAATGGATTAAAGACCTAAATGTAAGGCCAGACACTATAAAACTCTTAGAGGAAAATATAGGCAGAACACTCTGACATAAATCACAGCAAGATATTTTTTGACTCATCTCCTAGAGTAATAGAAATAAAAACAAAAATAAACAAATGAGACCTAATGAAACTTAAAAGCTTTTGCACAGCAAAGGAAACTATAAACGATGAAAAGACAACCCTCAGAATGGGAGAAAATGTTTGCAAATGAATCAATGGACAAAGGATTAATCTCCAAAATATATGAACAGCTGATGCAGCTCAATATTAAAAAAACAATCCAATGAAAAAATGGGCAGAAGACCTAAATAGACGTTTCTCCAAAGAAGACATACAGATGGCCAAGAGTCACATGAAAGAATGCTCAACATCACTAATCATTAGAGAAATGCAAATCAAAACTACACTGAGGTATCACCTCACACTGGTCAGAATGGCCATCATCAAAAAGTCTACAAACAATAAATGCTGGAGAGGGTGTGGAGAAAAGGGAACCCTTTTGCACTGTTGGTGGGAATGTAAATTGATACAGCCACTATGGAGAACAGTATGGAGGTTCCTTAAAAAACTAAAAATAGAATTACCATATGACCCAGCAATCCCACTACTGGGCACATACCCAGAGAAAACCATAATTCAAAAAGACACATGCACCCCAGTGTTCATTGCAGCACTGTTTACAATAGCCAGGTCATGGAAGCAACCTAAATGCCCATTGACAAACGGATGGATAAAGAAGATGTGGTATATACATAAAATGGAATATTAGCCGTAAAAAGGAAGGAAATTGGGTTATTTGTAGAGACATGGATGGACCTAGAGACTGTCATACAGAGTGAAGTAAGTCAGAAAAAGAGCAAGAAATATTGTATATTAACGCATATATGTGGAATCTAGAAAAATGGTACAGAAGAACCAGTTTGCGAGGCAGAAATTGAGACAGAGATGTAGAGAACAAATGTATGGACACCAAGGGGGAAAGTGGGGAAGGGGGGGTTGTGGTAGTGGGATGATTTGGGAGATTGGGATTGACATATATACACTAATATGTATAAAATAGATAACTAATAAGAACCTGCTGTATAAAAAAAAAAATATTTCGGAGGGCCTGGGTTTCACTCACTTCTTGCTATTACAAATTAACAATGTGATCTGAGCCAGTAATTGAACATCTCCAAAATGAGAGTTGGTCTTAGCACATTCTATTAAATATGAGCTGGAATTACTGAATTTAAATTTTAGAGGCTCTTTTCTCCTCTTTCAGTGTAGGAAGTCTAAAACTGTAGCAGTTCTGATATTCTGGTGATATACAGGAAAACCTTGTAATTGGTATCAGTAGTCACAGATACATGCTTGAACTGAGTCTGAGACAGATCTGCTGTATAGCAGGAGGTTACATTATAACTAGGTAACCCTGGTTTTTAAAAGTACTTCCAGAAGATAGCAAATTTTCATGTATGTCTGAAATACGTTGACTATAAAAATAACTGAGTTTCCTAGGCCACATAAACATCTGGACTCATGTAAATAAAATTTCCATCCTTCAAATATAGAAATTATGCCATTTGATACTGTATTCAGTCAAAAGAATCAAGTGTATATTTTGCTTAGTCAGTGCAAAGGAAGGAGAAAGAGAAATGTGAACACTTATTACCTGTCCATAGGACCTTATAGTAATGGGATTAATGAATACAAAATGATACATTAATGACAAAAGCCATATGGAATTGTTAAATTTCATAAACTAGACTGGGAGAGTCTTAGGGTTTATATATTTGTGTAGCAAAGTAATTGTGGAAATGGGAGAGCCTGATGATAACCTAAAATGCTTTTATCCTAGATCCTAGGGGCTCCAAATGACCTAAATTCTCTGGATTCTTAGGATAAGTAAATATTCAAGTTTAATTTTGTTTTAAAGGGATTAAGATTAGTTGGCTTAACTCCACACCTGGATTCTTTCCTGTAAGTTTGAATGTTTGCTGATTAGACACAGAACTGAGGCAAGAGCCAATCCCATGCATGAATCTGGCAAAGCTCAATCTCTTCACCCTGACCTCCCTCATATCATACTGTAGGGATGTTTCAAAACAAGGGTAGAGGGTATAGTATGGATTAAATTCATTCCTATTCAGCCCATCAAAGCAGTAGTACTTGTAGTAATAAAGCAGAAGAGCCCAGATTCCTATGACAAGTTCTAACACAGGATCTGGTAAATCAGGAAATCAAGTCAAGCTAAGAATATTCCATATATATAAAGTCATAATTTCAGAAAATTTTTTTCATAAATATATTAAATAGATTGTTATCTTGGAAATAACTATAAATTTCATGTCTGTATATGTTACCCTTAATGAACATTTAGTGAATTATTCTGGCATTCATAGTAACCCACAAAATATTTTTCTTGTAGGGAGTATTCAAAAAAGAGGATGATATTGATATGCTTGGTGAAGAGTTTAGAAAAGCATATCAGAAAAGGAGTGAAATTTGTAAAGAGAAGTGATATCATCAAAATTTGGTAAACCTGGATTCTTTTGTATTTTACCACTAGATGTCAGTGTAACTTCTGTTTTACAATTCAGTGAGGGTAGGAATCCATTGTCTTTGGATTTTCTAAAACATCTCTATTTCATCATTTATAAACAATTATTTGTAAGAAAACATGTTTTTGATAAAAATTAAATTACTGAGTAGTTTTTCACTGCAAAATTAATGGTAAAGTTAATTGCTTTTATTCAAACTATTGTTTTTGTACTAATAATTTGAAGATCTGAATTCTACACCACACTCCATATAGAGAAATATATATATAGAAAATCCAACAATCCAGGAGACTAACCTCTCCATACCACTTCTGTGTTGGTGTCTTGGAACTTTACTTCCCTTATTTGGCCAGGGAAAACTTTACTTTTCTCCTCTTACAGTAGACAGGAAAAGAGTGAGGAATTTCAACGTGCTTTACTAGCTAATGCACTTAATTGTCAGTAAGAACACAGAAACAGTTTCTCTCGTATAAACATCATTTACAACATAGTTATATCTCTAGAACATAAAATATTTTCAATTCAAATGCAGTTGAAAAAGGGCTAGATGGTCATAAGATAACAATCAAAAGTTAAATTCCTATTGCTATTTTGTAATAATTAGATACCAATTTTACATCCCCAGATCTACACAGAGAATTTGAAATTATTTTGATTTATCAAGTATCTTCATTTCTTAGAGTCAAAATAATTCAAACCATTACAACTTAAGTTAAATAAAGGGTATATCCACCATGCACTACAGGTTAAAAAATAGATCACTTATTAATTTCTCCATTCGAGTGCCTTCATAAATTCCTCTTCAGTGAAAGATAACATCTTGGCAGCTTCAATATGCATCTGTTTAAAAACAAATATTGTCTAATTTAGTGTTAAGAGTAGACCACAGAACAACAGGAAATTTATAAAAGTGTGTGTATAATATGCTATCAAATTAAGTTTTGTTGTAGGAATGTGTAATTCTAATTACAATAAATGTGACATTTGAAATGGTCAGCCTCTAAAAACCTTCACTCACTGCTGGTATTGTACCAACCTGTTGAGAGAACAATTCAATAATATTGTAATACCTAACCTTTGCAAAAAGGGACAGTGGCAAAGCCATGAATTCATATCCTCTTACCACTAGGTAACTTGTGTAGTGAACACAACAAAAGTGGTTTGGAATCAGTTTTCACTCTTCAAGAGGCAAACGGATCCCCTAAGTTATTTTTATATATGGTATTTTCTTTAGTTAGGGAGTATCCATATTGTATTTACTAGTACTATTTCCACATTTCTAATTTACTTGCATTGATGTATAGATAAAATTTTGCGACTAAGCTTGTCAAAATAAACATATCTAAAGTAGAAATACTAAATATCTTAGTAGAAAGAGCCAAATAATATCTACAATTTATTTTAACTTTGTTTTTTAGGATAAACTCACCTTCTGCCTTTTTAAAACATCAATTAATTTTAATTGTTTCTTGAACCCTATCATTAACTCTCCTTTTTGTCTTTCTAGCTTCTTGTTTTCTGATTTTAATACTTCAATTTTTTTGTGTTCTTCATTTGCTATATCCTGCAAAAAGAAAAAAATCCCATTTATTCTTTGCAGTATTTGAATGGAAAAAATGATATCAGCAATAAAAGCTATTGTTAGTTTTTGCATTACTAAATTACTGTAACTTTGATAACTTTTAAGGATGCTCACACCTCTAGCATTTTAAAAAACGTTTTAAAAATAACAACTCAGTTCTAATTCCAATAATGCCAAAGTAGCTTATATTTGAAGGCAGAGATGAGTAATCAGTAGTAAGCAGAAACTGGAGATGGTTATGACCCTTGAAAAAATGGAAGCATACTGGTTGAGATCCACATTCAGCTGGTTTCTGAGAGCACTTTTCAGTTCATTGGTTCACAGGGGACAGACCTGAAGCAAAAAGTATCAGTCTTATTGGGCTAAGGAATTGGACAGCAGGGCTGCCACGATGGTAGAAATTTCCAGGTGGGAAATCCCTCAAAATCTGGATACACAGTTCCCTCAAATCCTTGGCACCTAAATAACATGTGCAGGGTGAGACTCCTAGGAACCCATGAAAGGTAACAGTTGTGGTCTAAAGAACTGAGCAGAGAATTCAGCCACTGCCTATGATAAGTAAGACTGAGTTTGTAATCTTGGTAAAAATTAATTGAATGACCTTTGCAGCAATTTGGACAGTGGAGAAAAAGGACCAGTGAACTCTAACACAAGTAGAAACTATTAAGTAGAGGAACATCTGGTACTTGGAAAAAATGTGAAAGGATGTCTTTCATGCAAAAAGGGAAATGATACCAGAAGGAAATCTGAATCGACATACACATACATTAAAAAAAAAAAGTATCAGAAATAGTAACATGTGGTAAAGATTAGTAGAGTTTTTCATTAAAAACTTCTCTTTATAAGATAATTGACAATGGGTTAGATTTGGTTGCCAAGATGGCAGAGTAAGACCCTGAGCTCAACTCCTCCCATGGGCACACCAAAATTACAACTATTTACAGAACAACTATTGATGAGAAAGACATGAATCTAACAGAAAAGATCTTTTCCAACCAAGGATATAAAAAAGGAACCACAACAAGCTAGGCAGAAGGAGTGGAGGTGCAATATCGTCAAGACCCATACCCCAGATGGGCAACCCACAAACGAGAGGCTAATTACAATTACAGAGGTTCTCCCTAAGGAGCAATGGGTCTAAGCCCCACATTGGGCTCCCCAGCCTGGGGGTCTTGTGCTGGAAAGACAAACCCCAGAATGTTTGGCTTTGAAGGCCAGTGGGGCTTACTTTCAGGAGACCCAGAGGGCTGTGGGAAATAGATATTCCACTCTTAAAGGGTGTACACAAAATCTCACATGCTGTAGGACCCAGAGAAGAAGCAGTAATTTTTGAAAGGAGCCTGGGTTAGACCCACCTGCTAATCACCAAGAGGTAAGAGGCAACTGAAGCTCATCCTTGGGACATAGGCATTGGCAGCAGTCATTTGTGGGAGCCCATTCTATCACGTGGACACTGATGCTGGGAAGCACCACTTCAGAGTCCTCCTCTAGCTTATTAGCACTGGGATATGGCTCCACCCACCAGCCTGTCAGCACCAGTACTGGGAAGCCTCAGGCCAAGCAACTAGCTTGGTGGGGACAAAGCCCCATCCACCACCAGCAGGCAGGCTACCTTAAGATCCCCTGAGCCTACAGCCACCTGGAACACAGCATAGCCCTGCCCACCAGAGGGCCCAGGACCCTGCCCCACACACAAGAGCAGAGGCACTAGCCCCAGGATCCCCAGGGCTTTGCAGCCAGAGACCCTGGGACCCAGCTCCACCCACCAGTGGGCCGACACCAGCCCAGGACCACCACAGCCTTCCATAGCAGGACCCAGCCCAGCCACCAGCCCTGGGTGCCTCCCCACCGCTAGACCCTGGCCCCACCCACCAGCAGTCCAACACCACCTCTGAGACACCTTGGGACCCTTGGCAAGATTCAACACACTTTCATGATAAAAAACACTTAAGAACCAAGGAACAGAAGGATTCTACTTCAACATGATAAAAGCCATATACTGACAAGCCCACAGCTAACATCAAACTCAATGGTACAAGACTGAAAGCTTTCCCTCTACGATCAGAGACAACACAAGGATGTTCACTTTTGTCACTTTTATCCAACACAGTACTGCAAGTTCTGGTCAGAGCAGCTAGGGAATAAAAATAAAAGGCACCCAAATCAAAAAGAAGGAAGATTATCTCTGTTCACAGATGACATTGTCTTGTATGTAGAAAACCTTATAGATTCCACAATTTATCCATCCGAATAAATTAATTTGGCAAAGTTACATGATATAGAATCAACACAAAAAAAAGTTGTGTTTCTATATACTACTAATGAACATTCCTAAAAAAAAATTAAGAAAACAATTACAAATGTAATACCATCAAAAAGAATAAAGTACTTAGGAATAAAAGTAACCAAGGAGGTGAAATGCTTTTACATTGAAAACTTCAAAACACTGCTGAAAGTATTTAAAGACAAACGAATGGAAGGATATTCTGTGGTCATAGATTAGAAGATGTCAGTACTACCCAAGGAGATCTATAGATTCAGTATGATCTTTATCAAAACCCCAATGGCATTTTTACAGAAACAGATCCATGGCTAGCTAATATTTATATGGAATCTCAAGGGAACACAAATAGTCAAACAATATTAATTAATAACACAAGTTGAAGGTCTCACACTCCCCCATTTCAAAACTTATTACAAATCTATGGTAATCAAAATAGTGTAATACAGACATAAATATTTACCAATATAATAAAGAGCCCCCAAATAAACCCTTGCATATAAAGTCTAATGATTTTTGACAAGGATGCCAAGACCATTCACTAGGAAAAGATGGCCTCTTTAACAAATTGAGCTGGGAAGCTAGATATCTCCATGCATAACAATGAATCTGTACACCTACTTCATATCATATACAAAAATTAACTCAAATTTGGTCAAATACCTACATGTAAATCCTAAAACTATAAACTATTAGAAGAAAATGTAGGGGAAATGATCATTGACACTGGATTTGGTTGTGGATTCGTGGGTATGAAACCAAAAGTACAGACAAACAAAAGAAAAAAATAGATAAATTGGATTACATCAAAGGACACAATCAACCGAGTGAAAAAGGAACCTACAGAAAATATTTGCATATCATATACCTGATAAAGAGTTAATATCCAGAATATAGAAATAAGGACTTGAATAGATAATTCTCCAGAAAAGATATACAAATGGCTAACAAGCACATGAAAAGGTGGTCAACATCACTAATATTTAGGGAGATTCAAATCAAAACCACAATGAGACACCACCTAATAAACATAAGGATGACTACTATTTTAAAAAAAAGCAACACAAAATAACAAGTTGGCAAGGATATGGAAAAATTGGAACCCTTGTGCACTGTTGGTATGGATGTAAAATGATGCAGCCACTATGGAAAAACAGTATGGTGGTTCCTCAAAAAGTTAAAAATAGAATTACCATATGATCCAGCAATACCGCATCTAGGCAAATATCCAAAATAATTGAAAGCAGAGTCTTTAAGAGATACCCATACACCCAAGTCCATATCAGCATTATTCACGATAGCCAAAGGGTGGAAGCAACCCAGGTTGCTTTATCCAATGAAAGGATAAACAAAACCTGTTACATACATACAATGGAATATTCAGCCTTAAAAAGGAATGAAATTCTGATACATGCTACAACATGGATGAACCTTGAGAACATTATGCTAAGTGAAATAAGCCAGTCACAAAAAGACAAATAGTATATGATTCCACTTACATTAGGTACCTAAAGTAGTCAAAATCATAAAGATAGAAAGTAGAATTGTGGTTGCCAGGGATCAGTGAGAGGGGGATGGGGAATTAGTTTTTAATGGACACAGGTTTTCAGTTTTTGCAAGATGAACAAGGAGTTCTGGAGTTTGGATACACAACAGTATGAATATATGTAACACTAGTGAACTGTACACTTTCAAAAATTAGGGTAAATTTTATGTGTAGTATAATACAAAGGTTTTTTTTTTAATTCAGAAAGTTCATTAACTCCTCAAAGCAAAAAAGTAACAATGTAGTGTGGAGTTTGTGTATAATAAATAAAATGTATGACAACAACAAAAAGAGGACGAGAGAAGTATACTGCTGAAAGGTTCTTACATTATTCATAAAATGCTGTTACTTGAAGGTAGACAATGACAAGTTAAAGGTGTATCTGATAAATGACAAAATGTCCATAAAAAGAAGTGGAGATAATAAGCCAGTAAAAGAGATAAAATGAAATTGTTAAAAAATATTCAAAAGGAGAAAAATAAGAAACAGGAAGAGCATGAACATATAGCAAGTTAATAGAACAAAGAGAACAAATAGCAAGTTAATAGAATAAAACCCAACCATTATTAATAATCATATTAAATGTAATGGTCTAAGCCTCCTAATTAAAAAGTCAGAGATTGTCAGATTGGATTAAAACAATAAGAGAACAACTATGTTGCATACAAGAACATACAAAGGAGTTACAAATGAAGGGGTGGTAAGGACAACACTAATGTCAAGACTAACTAAAAGAAATTACATGATTTCAGGATTTATTATAAAGGTATAATAAGACAATATATTAACATGAAGACAGACATACAGATCAATGGAACAAAAGAGATTCCAGCAACAAATCCACACATATCTGGGCAACTGATTTTCAACAAAGGTACCAGGGCAACTTAATAGTGAAAGGATAATCTTTTCAACAAATAGTGCTGCACATATTCCAATAATGAACCGTGACCCCTTATATCATGCACAAGAACTCACCAAAACATAAAAGCTCAAGCTATGCAACTTCCATAAGAAAACCTAAGAGCAAATCTTAGTGACCCTTTAGGTTTAGCAAAGAATTCTTAAATAGGACACAAGAAGCATAAATTATAAAAGAAGAAAAACAACAGATTGGACTTCATCAAAATTTTAAACATTGCTCTTCAAAAAAACTGTTACAGAAATAAAAGGCAAGAGATATTTGCAAAGCAGGTATCTGACAAAAGACTTGTAGTTAGGATATATAAAGAACTCTTAAAACTCAATTATAAAACAAGTCAACTCAATTCTTTAAAATGAACCAAAGAGAAAAAAACTAAGGAAATATGAATATAGTCTTTAGTTAATAAGTGAATCATAATAATATTGATTCATTCATTAATGGTAACAAATGTACCATACTAATGTATATATTAGTTGCAGAAGAAACTATGTGTAGAGATTATAGAAATTCTCTGTACTAATTTCCCAATTTTTTGTAAATCTAAAAATTAAAGTTCATTTAACAATTTTTTAAAAGAAAAAGACTGATACAGACACTTCACGAAAGAAGATACCAAGACTCTCCTGAACAACCAATGGATGAAAGAAGAAATCAAAGAGGAAAAAAAAATGATCTTGAAACAAATGAAAAAGGAGACACAACATACCAAAACTTATGGGATATAGTAAGAGCTTCCCTAAGAGGGAATTTCATAGCAACAAATGCTTACATTAAGAAAGATCTCTGCATTTTTACTCCTCCCTTAACTGCTTACTGTGAACATAGATGATTTTACTACTTTTGTCTTTAAATCTTCCTAGAAGCTTTATAACTGGCTGATCTACTACCTTTATTATATGTTCCTGTTTACCAGTGAGATTTTTCCTTTTGTAATTTCCATATTTCTAGTTGTGGTCTTTTCTTTTTCACTTACAGAAGTCCATTAAACATTTCTTGGGAAGCTGGTTTAGTGGGGCTGAATTCTTTTAGCTTTTGTTTGTCTGTAAAACTCCTTCTCTGTCCTTCAAATGTGAATGACAGCCTTGCTGGATAGAGTATTCTTGCTGCAGGTTTTTTCCTTTCATCATGTTAAATATATTGTGCCACTCTCTTCTGGCCAGCAAAGTTTCTGCTCAAAGTCTGTGGACAATCTTATGGGAGTTCCCTTATACATAACTAGTTGTTTTACCCTTGATGCTCTTACTATTCTCTCTTTAATTTTTGCCATTTTAATCATAATGTATCTTGGTGTGGATCTCTTTGGGTTGATCTTTTTGGGGACTCTCTGTTCTTTCTGGACCTGGATGTCTGTTTCCATTCTCGTGTTAGGTATGTTTTTAGCTACAATTGCTTCACATAAGTTCTCTGCCCCTATCTGTCTCTCTTCTCCTTCTGGGACCCCTATAATGTGAATATTAGTATGCTTGATGTTTTCCAAGAGGTCTCCTAAACTGTCTTCATTTTTTAAAATTCTTTTTTCTTTTTTTTGTTCAACTTGGGTGATTTCCACTACTCTGTCTTCCAGTTTTCTGACCCATTCCTCTGTATTACCCAATCTAATGTTGATTCCTTCTAGTGTATTTTTTATTTCAGTTACTGTTTTTTTCAGCTTTGTTTGGTTCTTCTTTATATTTTCTAACTCCTTCTTAAAATTCTCACTGTGTTCACCCATTCTTCTTCCTAGTACATTGAGCATTTTTATGGTCATTACCACAAACACTTTATTGGGTAGATTGCTCATCTCCAGGGTTGTTAGAATGTGTTCAAACTTAGGACATCTTCAACTTTCAATATCCACCTGTGTATGTTGCTATATACAAACCTTTGGTTTGGTAACCACAAACCAAAAAATCTATAATAGATACACAAAAAGAGATAAAGGAATACAAATATAACACTAAGATAGTCATCAAATCACAAGTGAAGGGAGGAAAAGAAGGATGAAATAAGAACTACAAGGACAACCCCCTACCAATTAACAAAGTGGCAATAAGTATGTACCTATCAATAATTACTTTAAATGTAAATGTACTGAATGTTCCAATCAAAAGATACAGTGGCTGAACAGATATAAAAACAAGATACACACACACACACACACACACACACACACACACACACACATATGCTGCCTATAAGAGATTCACTTCAGAACTAAATACACAGACTGAAAGTGAGGGGATGAAAAAACAAAGTCTGTAACAAGAGACAAAGAAGGACATTACGTAATGAAAAAGGGACAAAGAAGGACATTATGTAATGAACAATAATAACCCTTGTAAATATTTATGCACATAAACTGGAGCATTTAAATGCATATAGCAAGTAATTCCAAATATAAAGAAAGATATTGACAGTAACACAAGAATAGCCAGGGGCTTTAACAGTCCACTTACATCAATGAACAGGTCATCCAGACAGAAAATCAATAAGGAAACACAGGCCTTAAACAACACATCAGATGAATCTAATAGATATATATAAAACATCCCATCCAAAAGCAGCAGAATATGTATCCTTTTCAAGTGCACATGGAACATTCTCAGGATAGATCACATGCTAGGCCACAAAACAAGTTTTAATAAATTTTAAGACTGAAGTCATACCAAGCCTATTCTCTGGCCACAACACTAGGAGATTATAAATCAACTATTAAAAAAACCCAAAACACATGGAGGCTAAACAATATGCTACTGAACAACCAATGAGTCACTGAAGAACTCAAAAAGGAAAAAAAAAACAAAACATGGAGACAGAAACAAAAACACAATGATCCAGAATCTATGGGCAGCAAAAGCAGTTCCCAGAGGGAAGTTTATAGTGATACAAGCTGACATCAGGAAACAAGAAAATCCTCAAAAACCCTAACCTTACACCCAAATAAATTAGAAAGAACAAACAAAACCTACAGTTAGTAGAAGGAAAGATCAGAGCAGAAATGAATGAAATAGAGATGAAAGAATGAAAAAGAGAAAACAAGAAATAATCAAAGAAATTCAGAGCTTTGAGAAAATAAACAAAATCGATAGTTTTAGCCAGACACATTAAGAAGAAAAAGGGAGTGGGCCCAAATAGGTAAAATCAGAAATGAAGTTACAGTTGACACCACAGAAATACAAAGGATAAGAGATTACTCTGAACAATTACACACCAATAAAATGGACGACCTAGAAGAAGTGGACTAATTCCTAGAAATATACAGTCTCCCAAGACTGAATGAGGAAGAAATACAAAATATGAACAGACCCCAATTAATACTAATTAGATCAGTAATAAAAAAATACTCCCAACAAACAGAAGTCCAAGACCAGATGGCTTCACAAATGAATTATGCCAAACATTTAAAGAAGACTTAATTTGTATACTTCTCAAACTATTCCAAAAAATTGAAGAGAAGGGGATGCTTCCAAAGTCATTCTTTGAGGCCATCATCACCCTGATACCAAAATCAGATAAAGATACCACAAAAATAAGAAAATTACAGACCAATAACACTGGTGAATATAGATGCAAAAATCCTCAACAATATTAGCAAACTGAGTTGAACAATACATTAAAAGGATCATACACCATGATCCAATGGGATTTATCCCAGGGAGGCAAGAATAGTTCAATATCTGTAAATCAATGTCATACATCACATTAATAGGATGAAAGAAAAAAAATCACATGATCATGTCAATAAACACAGACAAAGCATCTGACAAAATTCAACATCCATTCATGATAGACTCTTAACAAATCAGGTTTAGAAGAAATTTACCTCAATGAAAAACAGGCCATATATGACAAGCCCACAGCTAAAATCATACTCAATGGTGAAATGTTGAAAGCTCTTTCTCTAAGGTCAGTGACAAGTGCCCACTCTCACCACTCCTACTTAACATAGTACTAGAATTCTAGCTAGAGAAATCAAGCAAGAAAAATAAAAAGTATCAGAACTGGAAAAGAAGAAGTAAAATTGCCTCTGTTTGCAGTTGATATGATTTTATATATAGAAAAGTCTTACAAACTCCACGAAAAAACTGTTAGATCTCATCAACAAATTCAGTAAAGTTGTAGGATACAAAATTAACATTAAAAAACTAGTAGTTTCTATACACTAACAAATTATCTGAAAAAGAAAGAAAACAATCCCATTTAGAATTACATCAAGGAGAATAAAATACTTAGAAATAATTTAACCAAGGATGTGAAAGATCTATACACTGAAAACTTTAAGAAATTGATGAAAGAAATCAGAGAAGGCACAAATAAGTTGAGAGGTATCCTGTGTTCATGGATTGGAAGAATTAATATTTTTTAAATGTCAATACTACCAAAGCCACCTATAGATTTAATGCAATCCCCATCAAAATTCTGAAGAAATTTTAAACAGAATTAGGGGAAAAAATCCTGAATTTATAAGGAATCACAAAAGGCCCCAACAGCCAAAGTAATCCTGAGAAAGAACAAAGCAAGAGGCATCACACTCCTGATTTCAAGCTACATTATAAAGCTGTAGTAATCAAAATTTGTATGGTACTAGCATAAAATCAGAAACATAGACCACTGGAACAAAATCAAGAGCCCAGAAACAAACCCCAGCATGTACAGTCAACTAATATTTGACAAAGGAGCCAAGAATACTCAGTGGGGAAAGGATAGTCTCTTCAGTAAATGGTGCTGGGAAAATTTGATAGTCACATGTAAAAAGAATGAAACTAGTTCTATATTATACCACTCACAAAAATGAACTGAAAATGGAATAGAAACTTATATGTAAGACTAGAAACCATAAAACTCCTAGAAGAAAACACAGGATAAAGCACTTTGACATTGGTCTTGTTAATGATTTTTTTGGATGTGATACCTAAATCAGAAGTTACAAAATGAAAAATAAACAGGTGGGACTATGTCAAAGTAAAAAGCTTCTGCACAGCACAAAAAAAAAAAAAAAAAAAATCAACAAAATGAAAAGGCAACCTACAGAATGGGAAAAATATTGTAAACCATATATCTGAAGAGGTTAATATTCAAATCATATAAAGAATCCATACAATTCAACACAAAAAAATCAAATTATCCAATTTAAAAAATGAGCGAAGGACACGAATATACAATTTTCCAAAGATTTACAAATGGCCAACAGGTGCATGAAAAGGTGCTCAACATCTCTAATCATTTGGTAAATGCAAAATAAAACCACAATGAGGGGGCTTCCCTGGTGGCACAGTGGTTAAGAATCCACCTGCCAATTCAGGGGACACGGGTTTGAGCCCTGGTCCGGGAAGATCCCACATGCTACAGAGCAACTAAGCCCGTGCACCACAACTACTGAGCTCTCATGCCACAACTACTGAAGCCTGTGCACCTAGAGCCTGTGCTCTGTAACAAGAGAAACCACCTCAATAAGAAGCCCATGCACTGCAATGAAGAGTAGCCCCCGCTCGCCACAACTGGAGAGAGCCCGTGCGCAGCAACGGAGACCCAATGCAGGCAAAAATTTTAAAAAATAAATAAGTTAAAAAAAAAAAAAACCAATGAGGTATCACCTCATGACTGTTTGAATGGCTGTCATAAAAAAAAAACAAGAGATAATACATGATGGTGATGATGTGGAGAAAAAGGAACAGTTCTGCACTGTTGATAAGATTATACATTATATTACAATCACTATGGAAAACAGTTTAGAGGTTCCTCAGAATATTAAAAATAGAACTACCATATATCCAGCAATTCCACCATTGAGAATATATCCAAAGGAAACAAAAATACTATGTCAAATAAATATCTGCACCCTAATGTTCACAGCAGCATTATTTACAATAGCCAAGACATAGAAACAACCTAAGTGTCCAGTGACAGATGAATGGATAAATAAGTTGTGGGATATATACACAATGGAATATTATTTAGCTATAAAAAAGAAGGAAGTCCTGCCATTAGCATCATGGATGGGCTTCTGAAGGCATTATCTAAGTGAAATAAGTCAGAGAAAGTCAAATACTGTATGATCTCACTTATGTGTAGAATCTAAAACAACAACAACAAAATAAACTCACAGAAAAAGAGATAAGATTTGTGGTAACCAGAGGCAGAGGGTGGTGGGAGGGTGGGATTGGATGATGGTGGTCGAAATGTATAAACTTCCTGCTATAAGACAAAAAGTACCAGGTATATAATATACAACTTGACGACTAGAGTTAACACTGCTCTATGGTATATTTAAAAGTTAAGAGAATAGATCCTAAGAGTTCTCATCATCAGAAAAAAACCATTTTTTTCTTTTTCTTTTTGTATACATATGAGGTGATGGATATTAACTAAACATTATGGTAATCATTTCACAAAATATGTAAGTCAAATCATGTTATACACCTTAAACTTATAGAATGTTTCATGTCAATTATATCTCAATAAAACTGGAAAAAAGATATCAAGATGGCAAATAAGCACATGAATATGCTGAACATCACTAGTAATCAGGGAAATACAAATTAAAATCATAATATGAAATACCACTAGGCACTTATTAGAACAGCTAAAATATAAAAAACTGACCACAGTAAGTGTTGGTGAAGGTATGGAACAGCTGCAGGTTTCATACAGTGCTGTTGAGAATGTAAATTGGTACAACCATTTTAGAAAACAGTTTGGCAGCTGAACGTACGTGTAAAATACAATCCAGATAATTGACTCCTAGGTGTTTACCCAAGAGAAATGAAAACACATGTCCACACAAAGACTTACATGTGAATGTTCATGTGGGCTTTACTTGTAATAGCCAAAAAGTGGAAACAACCCTAATGTCCATCAACAGGTGGTATTAGTTTGGTAGATTTACACTATGTGTAAAATTATTAAAAGTGAACTACCGTCACATGCAGTAATGTAGATGAATCTCAAAATATTTTACTGAGTGAAAAGTTACACTTTTAAAAAAAATATGAAATTCTAGAAAATGTAAATGAGTTATCTGAAGATACGGGTTGGGAGAAGGGCATGATTATAAAGGGTCAAAAGGAAACTTTTGGGAGTGATAGATATATTTATTATCTCTATTGTGATTTATCATAGGTATACACATAGTCACAAATCATCAAATTTTACACACTTTAAATATGTGCAGGTTTATTATATGTCAATTATACCACGATAAATGTGATAAAATAGAAATAAAAATACATACACTTAAAGATAGGCAAATAGGTTCCCAGAGAGGATGGAAGCCCTGTGCCCCTCCCTCTCCCCCATATCTTGCCCCATGCATCTCTTCCATTTGGATATTCCTGAGTTATATCCTTTAATAATAAATGAGTAATCTAGGAAGTAAACTGTTTTTCTGAGTTCTGTGAGCCACTCTAGCAAATTAATGGAAACTGGGGAGGGAATCATGGAAACCTGTGATTTCTAACTGGTCTTTTAGGAGCACAAGTGACAACCTGGACTTGCAATTGGCATCTGAAGGGAAAGAGTAGTCTTGTGGGACAGAGCCCTTAACCTGTGGGATCTGTCACTATCTCTAGGCAGATAGTGTTGGAATTGAGTTAAATTTTAGGGCAACCAGTTGGTGTCCTAAGAATCTGAGAACTGTTTTGTGTGGGAAAAATCATCACACATTTGGTGATCAGAAGTGCCAGAAGTGAAGCAGAGAATTGAGAAGAGACCAGACACAAAGAGGAACGTTTTTCCTTAGAGTGATGCTAAGTAATTTATAACAGCATTGGTTTATGAAAGTATGTTTATATAAAAAATTATGTCGATTTTGAACATAAATGTAAGACCTTAAAGAAATTCATGCTTAAGCAGACATTACTCACCAGATCAAACATGCCCCCTCCATGGTGTACTTTAGAAGGTGTAAAATTCTGCACTGTATTTGCTTCCTGAATTGGAAAAGGGAGTACCATGATACCACAGAAATTGTACAAAACAATTAATACTCCCTTAATTTTAATTTTTATAATATGAACAGACAATAGATTATTAAAAGCTGAAGATAAAAATCAAAATTCCTTTTTAGGATTATCTTTATTCTTATCTAGGCATTGATTGGCACTGATAATTGGTAGCAAAATTAACTGGTTTTAGTTTTGCCTTCTTTTATCCACATCTTCATCCCCAGGAAAATCCTCCTACACAGATCAAAATATCGGTACAACCCAAGAACAAGACAACTGCTATGGTCTGATTGTTTGTAATCCCGCCCCAAATTCATATACTAAAACCCTAATGAAAAAGGAAAAAAAAAAAAAAAGATAGGCAAATAAAAAATTGTGAGACACAGCTAAAGTATCATTTTGAGGAAAATGTTAGTTTTAAATGCTGTGTTGGAAAAGAAGGTTGAAATATCAATGATCTAAGTCTTCAATTTAAGAAACTGAAAAGATTACAAATTAAAAAGCAAAGCAGGGCTTCCCTGGCGGTGCAGCGGCTGGGAATCTGCCTGCCAGTGCAGGCGACACGGGTTTGAGCCCTGGTCTGGAAGATCCCACATGCAGTGGAGCAACTAAGCCCATCAGCCACAAGCACTGAGCCTGTGTTCTAGAGCCCACGAGCCACAACTACTGAGCCCACGCACTGCCTCTACTGAAGCCCATGCACCCTTGAACCCGTGCTCTGCAATGAGAAGCCACTGCAATGAGAAGCACACACACCACAACAAAGAGTAGCCCCCGCTCGCTGCAACTAGAGAAAGCCCGTGCGCAGCAACGAAGACCCAACACAGCTAAAAATAATATATAACAATAGATAAATTTATTTTAAAATACTAATATCAATAAATATATTTTAAAAAAGCAAAGTAGACAAA
Organism: Kogia breviceps; assembly: GCF_026419965.1. Classification (NCBI taxonomy): domain Eukaryota; kingdom Metazoa; phylum Chordata; class Mammalia; order Artiodactyla; family Physeteridae; genus Kogia; species Kogia breviceps. Next base: position 144,863,457 of record NC_081312.1, read on the forward strand.
ATTGTATAAGGAGAATTCAGTGAAAATAGAAAACAGACAATAGAAAAAATTAAAAGTTGAAAAGATTAACTGATAACTGGTTAGCAAGACTGATCAAGGAAAAAAAAACCTGACAACATGGATCAATCTCAACATTATTGTGTAGTGAAGGAAGCCAGTCCCCAAAGAGTACATTCTATGCAGTTCCATTTATATGAAAGTCAAGAACAAGAATATCAGAACATCCTCCACTTAGGAGGATGGAGTACTTGAAAAGAGAATACAAGGGAACTTTCTGGGTGTGATGAAAATATTCTATCTATTGACTGAAGTGGTGGTTACACAGATGTATGAGCCCAAACTCACTAAATTATTGATGTACTGGGTTGGCCAAAAAGTTCATTCGTTTTTTTCCATAGGATGGTGCTAATAACACTTATTTGTCTTTAACTGCATTCAAAACAATTTTGTTAGATTGTGACAGCTGTCATATCAGTGTGCATTTAAAAAAGGACATCAAAATTGGTGAATTTTTATGTCGCCATTTTAATATTGAAGATGGAAGAAAAACATTTTCAGCCTATTATGAAAGAAAGGTAAAATTTCAAGAAAAGTAAAAATGCAACTGAAACACAGAAAACGATCTGTGCAGTGTATGGAGAAGATGCTGTGACTGATCGAACATGTCAAAAGTGGTTTGTGAAGTTTGGTGCTGGAGATTTCTCACTGGACAATGCTCCAAGGTTGGGTAGACCAGTTGAAGTTGATAGTGATCAAACTGAGATATTAACTGAGAACAATGAACATTATACCACACAGAAGATAGCCAACATACTCAAAATATCCAAATCAAGTGTTGAAAATCATTTGTACCAGCTTGGTTATGTTAATCGCTTTGAAGTTTGGGTTCCACATACATTAAGTGAAAAAAAACCTTCTTGACCATATTTCCACATGTGATTCTCTACTTAAACGTAATGAAAATGTTCCATTTTAAAAATAAATTGTGACAGGCGATGAAAAGTGGATAATGTACAATAATGCAGAGGGGAAGAGATCTTGGGGCAAGTGAAATGAACCACCACCAACCACACCAAAGGCTGGTCTTCATCCAAAGAAGGTGATGTTGTGTATATGGTGGGATTGGAAGGGAGTCCTCTATTATGAACTCCTTCCAGAAAACCAAACAATTGATTCCAACAAGTACTGCTCCCAATTAGACCAACTGAAAGCGGCACTTAAGCATCCAGAATTAGTCAACAGAAAATGCAGAATCTTCCATCAGGATAATGCAAGACCGTGTGTTTCTTTGATGACCAGGCAAAAACTATTACAGCTTGGCTGCGAAATTCTGATTCATCCGCTGTATTCATCAGACATTGCACCTTCGGATTTCCATTTATTTCAGTCTTTACAAAATTCTCTTAATGGAAAAAATGTCAATTCCCTGGAAGACTGTAAAAGGTACCTGGAACAGTTCTTTGCTCAAAAAGATAAAAAGTTTTGGGAAGATGGAATTATGAAGTTGCTTGTAAAATGGCATAAGGTAGTGGAACAAAAGGGTGAATATTTTGTTTAATAAAGTTCTTGGTGAAAATGAAAAATGTGTCTTTTATTTTTACTTAAAAACAGAAGGCACTTTTTGGCCAACTCAATAAAATCTGTGCATTTTATTGTATGTAAATTAATTCAATTAAAAAAATCCACCCAACTTTCTTATGTCCCTCCAACTCTACCCCCTAGCTAAGCTTCTTGAAAGAATTACACACATCCACTTCTCCATCTCCTTACCTGCATTCATTTTTCATCCACCTTAAATTTAGCTTCTTCCCTATCACTCTACCAAAACATTTCTGACCAAGGTCACTTCTGTGCTGTTAAATCCAGCAAAGTTTTTTCAGTTCCCCCAAGAAACTTGACCTCTCAGGTGTATTCAACATTGTTGACCACTTGTGAAATGCTGGAATTCTTCAAGCCTCAGCTCTTGGCCCTGGCTTCTCTCCTTCTCTCACTCTTTCCTTTCTTCCTAGTGAACACTAATGGCTTCTACTGTCTCTGTGCAGACTTCTCTCCTAGATCTTGACATCTCCCTTTGGATTTCTCAGAATATTTCCAAACTTAATGTGTTCTAAAACAACTCAATCTTCTTCTCCAAACATATTCCATTGTTTCTTATTTCAGTGAATGGCACTCTATCTAGTTCTGAAAACTAGAAGTCAAAATATCCTTCCTTAAGCTTTCCTTTCCTACAATCCTATATCCAGTCCATCACCACATCCTAGTGATACTTCTCTCCTAGATGTATTTTTTGATACTTGGTTTCTCCCCCTTTCTACCACTCTCAGTTTAGTCCATGCTACCTCATTATCTCTCACTTACACTGCTACTCTCAAGCAGTCTACTGTATCCATTCTGGCCCCCTTCCAGTCAATTCTCCACAAAAAAAGAAATACAAACAAACAAATACAGCTGGCCCTCGGCATCCCCAGGTTCCACATCCATGGGTTCAATTGATTGCCAATGGAAAATATTCTGGGGAAAAAATTTCCACAAAGTTCCAAAAAGCAAAACTTGAATTTGCCATGTGCCATCAACTACTTACACAGCATTTACACTGTATCAGGTATTATATGTAATCTAGAGATGATCTGAAGTAAACAGGAGAATGTGTGTAGGTTATATGCAAATACTGCACCATTTTATATAAGAGACTTGAGCACCCATGGACACTGAGAGACGACTGTACTTCCAGATGCATGTCTGATCATAGCATCATCTCCTGTCATCTTTTTCAAAATAACAGTGCAGTGGCTTTACACGGCCCTTTGGATAAAATCCATAATACTTAACATGGCCTGAAGGCTTAGATGGTTTGGCCTCTCCCTGTGTTTGAAGCCTCCCTTTGCAACATCCCCTTCACATCCATGCCTGCCTGTCATTACCCTGTCTTCTTTCTTGCTGCAGAGCCATTTTTTTAAATGCTATTCCTTCTGCCCACAATCTCTCCCCTGGTAAATAACTCCTGTATGTTTTTCAGATCTTAGCTTAGGATTACATTTTAAAAAATTCACTCACTGATCTGGTTACCTGCTCAAAGCACCATGTACCCTCCTCATGGCATTCATCACAGTTGCACCTTAATTTTGCTTGATGTTTTGTCTAAAAAACATCTAACTTCTCCACTGTAAGGTGCATGACTACAAGGACCGTATTTATTTTTTATCACCTTTATATCTCCAGCCTCTAGTAAAGATCTGACAGGTACATAGCAGGTCCTCATAAATATTTATAAATGAATTAATGAAGAATTAGAAATTATCTGTTCCTAAATGAAGTAACATGTATTTGGTAACATATTTTAAATGAACTTCGAGCAACCATCTAATCAAATGCGCAGTTAAACCATCACAGAGTTGTCTTTCATCATTCCTCCTTTCAGTGTGTTTCACAGGCAATTATTACGTTCCAGGCACTGAGGCATAGGAGTGGAAAAGACAGGGTTCCTGCACTAATGCAGCATCTGGTTTAAGTTGACTGACTTTTCAAAAGTTACTCTAAACCAGTTTACTTGTTTCCTAAGCTCTGTGCAGAATGAGTTTATCATTATTTTTTAAATAAATCTTTAACTTTCTGATGACTATGAGGCAATATTGTTCTATTTTATGGAAACTTACTATTTTTTACACATATAAATCTGAATCATTTTACTTGCCTACCTAACTATAATGTCTAATCAGAAAGAGAAGCAAGGTACAAAGAATTAAAATGGAAAACAATGTAACTACTCACAAAAGAAAAACATATACAGATTAGACTCCAAGGAAAATCTTAACTGCATATCTTGAAAACACCCCTCAAAGTTAGAAACAAGGTAATATAATTTAAAAATCAAAAACTTAAGACACATACACATATTTTTTCAGAAATCTGAAACAATATACATGTAACAAGTACATTTAAGAACTCTGATCTCAAAAATGCCCACTTGATAGTAAACACTTAAGTAATATATACAACAAAATGTCATCCCACTGTGTTTAAATCGATCACCATAATGCAGACCTATGGTCAGAAGTTTGTCTTGAACATATCTAAGTTGTTTTTTATAGTGTTGATGGTTTTGAACTGAGATGTTCACATACCAAGTCCTGATTACTTGAATTTGCGAAATGGCTGGCTAGAATAGGAGAGTCACCTGTTGTCATGGAAATAAGTTTTTCTTTCTATTTCTCTAATGTATGTGCTAAAATAGAGCTCAAATCTGAAACCAGAATTAGCAAATACTGACATTTACATGATTATTCCATTTTATTTTCTTCAAAATCCCTTTAGAATACACCAAAATTAGAAATAATACTCCAATAACATAATTACTGGCAAGTCTGTAAAACTGACTTCCTAACTTGTTCATTAAATACATTCTATTAATAATTCCCAGTCATCATACTATCGATGGCTCTTGAATGTGAACACAGTCTGATCATACAGCATAAACTATCACACAGACAGTATCTTAAAACTCTGTAGTCACTGTAATATATTTGCCTCCGTTAAAAATATTGTACTTACCAAGATTGATTTAGTTCTATGTCCTGTTAAGTGTTACTAATTTAATCCAAAATGTATCATCTGTGCATGTAAGGAGGGTGACACCTAAATTCATCATCCAAGGCACTGTTAAATAACTAAGTATTGTCCTAAGGGAGAGACTCCAATGGAGTGTCACTTTCAGGTTGACAAAAAACCAAAAACTAATAGCCAGTATTTACAGAGTGTACAAAAAGCTTTCACATCCATTGGTATTTGAGTCTTCATTTATTCAACAGATATTTCAGGAACTGAGTGTTAATTCTACACCAATCATTGCCTAGATGCTAGAGACACAATGGTGATCCTTACTATAACTCTGTAACCGTGGTTATCAAAATGTCATCTCAGAATCACTAGCATCAGCATCAGCTGGTAACTTGTTAAACGTGAACATTTGGACTTTCCAAGATGGTGGAGGAGTAGGAGGACATGGAGTTCTTCTCTCCCCACAAATACATCAAGAATACATTTAGAAATAGAAAAATTCTCACAGAGCACCTGTTGAACACTAGCAGAGGACCTCAGACACCTAAAAGGACAAGAAAGATCCCCATATAACTGGGTAGGACAAAAGAAAGAAGGTAAAAGGAAGAGGAGAGGAAGCAGGACGGGATGGTCAGTGCCACAGCCCTGTGCACCTCAGCCTGAGACAGGTGTCTGCTGGTGGCTGGAATGTGGGGTTTGGAGAGCAAACCTGGGGAGGGGACTGCTGTTGGGTGTGAGAAGACAGCCAGAGGGGACAGGAGTAAGGAGCTCCACAAGCAGGAGTGCTTGTGGAGGAAGCTTGGACCTCCACAGAGGCAAAGAGCCATTGTTGAGTGATGTGCAAAGGGCAGGGCGGCCATTACAGCCTCTCCCCTCACGCACCAGCCCCTGCATCCATGGGTACTAAGGAGGGCTCCCGCTGGAGCTGGCTCTCATGGCTCTGCTATTGCCTCCTCCACCCCTTCCCTTAGCCTGGGGGACCCACTCACCCGATTGCTGCCTGATGGGCTCACATGTTCCAATTCCTATCCCAGCACCCTCCCGCCTGGGGAGCCTGCTCACCCCAATCACCACCACAGTTCCTTCCTGCCCGATGGGCTCTTGTGCTCCGACAACCCCTGGAGCAGACTCTGGTGGGAGGAACACACAGAGGTGGGGCTGAAACCACAGCTGAACCCCAGGGGCCATGTGACTAAGGAAGAAGAGCTGAAATCTCTCCTCACGGCTATGTGAACTGTGGAGTTACACCTCCGCTGGTGGCTTCCTAAATTCAGTGCCTGCAAAACATCTGAAAGGACAAGTACTCCAGCAGGTGGGACAAGTCTGGCTTTAGCAGCTGTGGGCTTTGTGGGCACATACATACAGAGGTTTGGCCAGGCCAGAGTCTGAGCTGCTTCCATGGCTCCACAGCAGGTCCAGGTGCACAACTACTATGGTCCCGGGACCTAACTTCAGTGGAGCTGTGCCAGTGGCCTGGTGAAAACAATGCCTGAGAGTCACCAGAGCCAACTGCTGGCATACGCACAGTTTATGGTGGGACCGAGAGCAATGCCAACAACAGTGTACTTTGTGAGCCCGCACAATGGGTGAAAGGGGACAGAACAGAGCACATTCACGGTGAACAGCTCCAGAGGAGGAATATTCAGTGGCTTATCTCCCAGTGGGAGTGCTCCATTCCCACCTACCTCACACCGCAGTACAGAAACACAGCTAAGAAACAGATCTGGGGCCTCTACTCAAACAACCAGGGAGCAGACCCCACCCCTGACAGGACAGTGACAACCACATAGCAAAAGGAGGCCCCATTCAATATCCAGAGCAGGCTCTGGTCACCACAACACCAGTCAAACCTCCTATCAAGGGGATAATGGCACAAGCCTCTGGACAAACCTCACCCACTAGGGGGCAGACACCAGAAGCAAGAGGAATGACAATCCTGCAGCCTGCGGAAAGGAGACCACACACACAAAGTTAGACAAAATGAAAAGACAAAGAAATGTGTTGCAGATGAAGGAGGAAGATAGAAACCTACAAGAACAATTAAATAAAGAGGAAACAGGCAACCTACCTAAAGAAAAATTCAGAGTAATGATAGTAAAGATGATCCAAGATCTTGGAAAAAGAATGGAGACACAGATCGAGAAGATACAAGAGATGTTTAACAAAGACCTAGAAAAACTAAAGAACAAAAAGCCAGAGACGAACAGTACAATAATTGAAATGAAAATAGACTAGAAGGAATCAATAGCAGAATAACTGAGGCAGAAGAACAAATAAGTGACCTGGAAGACAGAATGGTAGAAATCTCTGCTGCAGAACAGAATAAAGAAAAAGAATGAAAAGAAATGAGGACAGTCTCAGAGACCTCTGGGACAACATTAAATGCACCAACATTCTAATTATAGGAGTCCCAGAGGAAGAAGAAAAAGAGAAAGGGCCTGAGAAAATATTTGAAGAGATTATAGTGGAAAACTTCCCTAACTTGGGAAAGGAAATAGTCACCCAAGTCCAGGAAATGCAGAGAGTCCCATACAGGATAAACCCAAGGAGGTACACACTGAGACACAAATTAATCAAGCTAACAAAAATTAAATATGAAGAAAAAATATTAAAAGAAGCAAGGGAAAAGCAACAAATAACATACAAGGGAATCCCCATAAGGTTACCAGCTGATTTTTCAGCAGAAACTCTGCAGGTCAGAAGGTAGTGGAAGGATATACTTAAAGTGATGAAAGAGAAAAACCTACAACCAAAAATACACTACCCAGCAAGGTTCTCATTCAGATTTGACAGAGAAATCAAAAGCTTTACAGACAAGCAAAAGCTAAGAGAATTCAGTACCACCAAACCAGCTTTACAACAAATGAACTTCTAAACTCCTAAAGGAACTTCTCGAGGCAGAGGAGTGGGGATGGAGGAAGAGGCCACAACTAGAAACAAGGAAATCACAATTGCGAAAGCTCACTGGTAAAGCCAAACATACAGTAAAGGCAGGAAATCACACATACACAAATATGATATCAAATCCAGCAACCGTGAGAAGAGGAAAGTACAAATGCAGAAAATGGGAATAGCATTTGAAATTAAGAAACAAGCAACTTAAAACAACCTTATATATATAGACTGCTTTATCAAAGCCTCATAGGACATGCAAACCTGAAAATTACAATAGATAAACACACAAAAAAGAAAAAGCAACCCAACACAACACTAAAGATGGTCATCAAACCACAAAAGAAAAGAACAAGAGTAAGGGAAGAAAAAAGACCCACAAAAACAAACCCATGACAATTAAGAAAATGGCAATAGGAACATACATATCGATAATTACCTTAAGTGTAAATAGATTAAATGTTCCAACCAAAACACACAGACTGGGTGAATGGATACAAAAACAAGACCCATATATATGCTGTCTACAAGAGACCCACCTCAAACCTAGGGATACTTACAGACTGAAAGTGAGGGGACAGAAAAAGATACTCCATGCAAATGGAAATCAAAATAAAGCTGCAACAGCAATTCTTCTATCAGACAAAACAGACTTTATATAAAGACTGTTACAAGGAAGGACATTACATAATGATCAAGGGATCAATCCAAGAAGAGTTTACAATTGCATATCTAAGTACACAATTGTAAATATATATGCACCTAACAAAGAAGCATCTCAATATATAAGGCAAATGCTAACAGCCATAAAAGGGGAAATTGATAGTAACACAACCATTAAGAGGGACTTTAACACCTCTCTTACACAATGGACAGATCACTGAGACGGAAAATGAATAAGTAAACAGAAGTCTTAAATGACACATTAGACCAGATAGACTTAATTGATATTTATAGGACATCCCATCCAAAAGCAGCAGAATACACTTTCTTCTCAAATGCACATGGTACATTCTCCAGGATAGATCACATCTTGGGTCACAAATCAAGCCTCAGTAAATTTAAGAAAACTGAAATCATATCAAGCATCTTTTCAAACCACAAAGCTATGAGATTAGAAATAAATTACAGGCAAAAAAAACCTGTAAAAAACACAAACACATGGAAGCTAAACAATATGTTACTAAATAACCAATGGATCACTAAAAAAATCAAAAAGGAAATAAAAAAAATACCTAGAGACAAATGACAACAAAAAGACGAGAATCCAAAACCTAAGGGATGCAGCAAAAGCAGTTCTAAGAGGGAAGTTTATAGTAATACACTCCTACCTCAGGAAACAAGAAAAATCTCAAATAAACAACCAAACCTTACGCCTAAAGCAACTAGAGAAAGAAGAACAAACAAAACCTAAAGTTAACAGAAGGAAAGAAATCATAAACATCAGAGCATAAATAAATGAAACAGAGATGAAGAAAACAATAGCAAAGATCAACGAAAGTAAAAGTTGGTTCCTTGAGAAGATAAAATTGATAAACCTTTAGCCAGACCCATCAAGGAAAAAAAGGGAAAGGGCTCAAATCAATAAAATTAGATATGAAAATGGAGAAGTTACAATGGACACCACAGAAATACAAAGGAACGTAAGAGACTACTACAAGCAACTATATGCCAATAAAATGGACAACCTAGAAGAAATGGACAAATTCTTAGAAATGTACAACCTTCCAAGACTGAACCAGGAAGAAATAGAAAATATGAACAGACCAATCACAAGTACTGAAATTGAAACTGTGATTAAAAATCTTCCAACAAACAAAAGCCCAGGACCAAATGGCTTCACAGGCAAATTCTATCAAACGTTTAGAGAAGAGTTAACACCTATCCTTCCGAAACTCTTCCCAAAAATTGCAGAGGAAGGAAACACTCTCAAGCTCATTCTACGAGGGCACCATCACCCTGATACCAAAACCAGACAAAGGTATCACACACAAAAAAAATTACAGGCAAATATCACTGATGAAAATAAATGCAAAAATCCTCAACAAAATATGAGCAAACTGAATCCAACAACACATTAAAAGGATCATACACCATGATCAAGTGGGATTTATCCCAGGGATGCAAGGATTTTGCAATAACACAAATCAAACAATCTGATACATCACATCAACAAATTGAATAGGGACTTCCTTGGCAGTCCAGTGAAGACTAGTTAAGCAGGGTTAAGACTCCTTGCTCCCAATGCAGGGGGCTGGGTTCGATCCCTGGCCAGGGAACTAGATCCTGCATGCCGCAACTAAGGATCCCGCATGTCGCAACAGATGCCGCATATGGCAACAAAGATCCTGCATGCTGCAGCTAAGACTCCGCGCGGCCAAATAAATAGATTAATATTAAAGAAAAAACAAATTGAAGAATAAAACCACATGATCATCTCAATAGATGCAGAAAAAGCTTTTGTAAAAATTCAACACCCATTTATGATAAAGAATCTCCAGAAAGCAGGCAGAGGGAACACACCTCAACATCATAAAGGCCATACATGACAAACAGACAGCAAACATCATTCTCAATGGTAAAAAACTGAAAGCAGTTCCTCTAAGATCAGGAACAAGACAAGGATGTTCACTCTCACTACTATAATTCAACATAGTTTTGGAAGTCCCAGCCATGAAATCAGAGAAGATAAAGGAATAGAAGGAATCCAAATTGGAAAAGAAGAAGTAAAACTGTCATTGTTTTCAGATGACATGATACTACACACAGAAAATGCTAAAGATGCTACCAGAAAACTACTAGAGCTCATCAACACATCGGTAAAATTGCAGGATAGAAAATTAATACACAGGAATATCTTGCATTCCTATACAATAACAATGAAAGATCAGAAACAGAAATCAAGGAAACAATCCCATTTACCATGGCATCAAAAAGAATAAAACACCTAAGAATAAACCTACCCAAGGAGACAAAAGACCTGTACTCTGAAAACTATAAGATGCTGATGAAAGAAATAAAAGATGACACAAACAGATGGAGAGATATACCATGTTGTTGGATTGAAAGAATCAACATTGTGAAAATGACTATACTACCCAAAGCAATCTACAGATTCCATGCAACCCCTACCAAGTTACCAATGGCATTTTTCAAAGAACTAGAACAAAATATTTTACAATTTTTATGGAAACACAAAAGACCACGAATAGCCAAAGCAATCTTGAGAAAGAAAAATGGAGCTGGAGGAATCAGGCTCCCTGACTTGAGACTATACTACCAAGCCACAGTAATCAAAACAGTATGGTACTGGCACAAAAGTAGAAATACAGATCAGTGGACCATGATAGAAAGTCCAGAGACAGATCCACACACCTATGGTCACCCAATCTATGACAAAGAAGGCAAGAATATATAATGGAGTAAAGACAGTCTCTTCAGTAAGTGGTGCTGGTAAAACTGGACAGCTACATGTGAAAGAATGAAATTAGAACACTCCCTACCACCATACACAAAAATAAACTCAAAATGGATTAAAGACATAAATGTAAGGCAGATACTATAAAAATTCTTAGAGGAAAACAGAGGCAGCACACTCTCTGACATAAATCGTAGCAAGATCTTTTCCAATCCACCTCCAACAGTAATGAAAATGAAAACAAAAATAAATAAATGGGACCTAGTTAAACTTAAAAGCTTTTGCACAGCAAAGGAAACCATAAACAAAACAAAAAGACAAACCACAGAATGGGAGAAAATATTTGCCAATGAAGCAACTGACAAGGGATTAATCTCCAAAATATACAAACAGCTCATGTAGCTCAATATCAAAAAACCAAACAACCCAATCAAAAAATGGGTGGAAGATCTAAATAGACATTTCTCCAAAGAACACACACAGATGGCCCAGAGGCACATGAAAAGATGCTCAACATCACTAATTATTAGAGAAATGCAAATCAAAACTACAATGAGGTATCACGTCACACCAGTCAGAATAGCCATCATCAAAAAGTCTACAAACAATAAATGTTGGAGAGAGTGTGGAGAAAAGGGAACCCTCCTACATCGTTGATGGTAATGTAAATTGGTACAGTCACTATGGAGAACAGTACGGAGGTTCCTTAAAAAACTAAAAATTGAGGTACTATATGATCCAGCAATCCCACTCCTGGGCATGTATCTGGAGAAAACCGTAATTCAAAAAGATACATGCACCACAATGTTCATTGCAGCACTATTTACAATAACCAGGACAAGGAAGCAACCTAAATGTCCATCAACGGTGGACTATTCCACTATTTATCTATATAAAGAAGATGTGGTGTGTGTATATATATATATATATATATATATATATATATATATATATATATATATATATATGTATACACACACACACACACACACACACACACACACACACAATGGAATATTACTCAGCCATAAAAAAGAACAATATAGTGCCATTTGCAGCAACATGGATGGACCTAGAGATCATCATAGTGAATGAAGTAAGTCAGAGAAAGACAAATATCATATGATATTGCTTATATGTGGAATCTAAGAAAAGGGTACAAAGGAACTTATCTACAATACAGAAATAGTCACAGATCTAGAAAACAAACATGGTTACCAGAGGGTAAGGGGGGGAGGGATAAACTGGAATATTGGAATTGACATACACACAGTACTGTATAGCACAGGGAACTCTACTCAATTCTCTGTAATGGCCTATATGGGAAAAGAATCTAAAAAAGAATGGATATATATATATATGTATAACTGGTTCACTTCACTGTACAGCAGAAACTAACACAACATTGTAAATAAACTACACTCCAATAAAAATTAAAAAACAAAAAACAAGAAAACCTGCACATTCTCAAGTCTCACCCCAAATCTACTGAATAAGAAAATTTATGGGTGGGACCCAGGAATCTGTTTAAATAAACCCTCCAGGTGATTCTGATATGTGCTCAAGTTTGAGAACCAATGCCCTGTAAAATAGCCCCTTGCATTATATATTAGAAAATTGAGGCTCAGAGAGGGATAGAACAGACTTGAGATTCAAAACAGACTTTTTCCCACCATTTATTTATTCCCAGAGATTAGAAAGGTGTCTGGCATATAAGATGGGCACACAATAAAGATCTGTTGGATGAAAAAATGAATGAATTCTCCAAAGAGTTGTGCTATCACCCAAGTATGGCACTAGTCCAAGCAATATAATTCTAACTTATTGGAAATGTACATATTGCTAATAAGGGTATTTCTTCTGAAAAGAGGTGTGTTCACTGTGACATCAAGAATTATAATTTAAAAACTATCACTTTTGAGTCTTGCATAAAGGAGAAAGTAACCAAAGGTGATCACTACCCAAATTATTCAGTTTTTCCATACCTTGTTATTTTGCTTTAGTTTACTTAACTCCAGTTTATACTTTTCTGCTTCTTCTAGAGCTCTATTCAAGCGAACTTCCATGGCACTTTGATTAGTGGCAGCTTGTTTTTGTAGTCTTCTTTTATTCTCTAATTCCTGTACAGTAAGAGAGATATGTAGAACATTTATAAACATATCATAAGTTCCTTCTATTATTCTGAAACATTTTCCATTTCCATATTCCTTGCTTTCTCCTAAACTGTATACACACACACATGGCCAGAGACTGAACACTGAGTGACAGAGGTCTCAGGGAATTCTCACTCTGAATTGGTTTTAGGAAAATATATCCTTAAAGATGTAGTCACAAATTAGGCTTCCAAATTGCGCTTTTTTTTTTTTTTTTTTGCGCTACGTGGGCCTCTCACTGTTGTGCCCTCTCCCGTTGCGGAGCACAGGCTCTGGACGTGCAGGCTCAGCGGCCATGGCTCACGGGTCTAGCCGCCGCGCGGCATGTGGGATCTTCCCGGACCGGGACACGAACCTGTGTCGCCTGCATCGGCAAGCGGACTCTCAACCACTGCGCCACCAGGGAAGCCCCCAAATTGCTTTTTGTTTGGAATTTTCTTCCTTTTTATTGATTCCCAA